>NW_022995774.1:150575-242897 GCF_900245975.1 Drosophila guanche
TTCAACAGAGGTACATTCGTTTGAACTGATTGGATTAGTTCATGTGGATCATATTCATGTTCACGTTCCAATTCTCTATTAAATGCGTCATTCATTCCGCGAACTGGCGCTGGCATTCCTAACCTAACTAACAAACTGCCGCACATGAGGTAACACATATCTTCGATCAAGAGCAAAGTCTGGTTATGGATCTCCTCATTCACCTCAAGATCGTAATTTCTTGAGCTGACGCGAATTCGATGTAAAATATCTTAGGACATGTTATTTTTGTATTTGTTCCACAGGTCAAGTGGGTTCGATGGGAAGCATGTTGAAATGATGATAGCAAATAATGTGCGTATCTGACTTGGAGATGCAGAAATAATTGCTTCAGCGATTGTCGTGTCCCAATGAGTATCGTTTTCAAGCAAATTTAGCTCTTGACATGCTGCACGAAATGTGGGGCACACGATACCATTAACAGTTCGCAGTGATTCAAATGATGTTGGCCCTCGAACATGTACCAGTAAAAACCGCAAATAGAAACATTCATCATTCTTCGGATGAACTGTGTAAATACGACCAAGAGCATCAGTAGAATCGCCTTGCTTCCGACGTTGCAATTTCTGCGATGTGGCGTTCTAAGTGTAATAACGTGGCATTTCTGAGTAAAGCAAAGTTCGTGCGAACGGATCGCTTTGACAAATCGCAAAGAAACTGGTCAGTGTTGTCGATGGAGGTGTTTCGGCACGTTGAGCAGCATTCGACGCTGTGAAATATACTCTCTGACCGTTTTCTAGATGCACCCCCAAATGTAAAACAGTGGGACGTTCGTGTGACGTTCGTAAATAGGGAATGAAAATATACGCCAAAATGCTTCATTGCAGTTCACATATCTACCAACTTGATAGCGCGTGATTTCATCGTTGGTATTGGATGTAACAAATAAATAAAACAAATATTAAATATGATTAAACAATTACAAATGAACAACAAATGAACTTATTAGACAAATTTCTGAACACACACATGGTGTCTTCAGAAAAAAATAAAGTTTTGGCTTTAAGGCCGCATCAAACAGGCCATAAGTTGTTTTTAAGATGTATTCTGCTACTCGCGACGGAAACAAATCCAACAAATCAAAAACCATGGCAATCGGTCCAGCCGTTCTCGGGTTATAAGTGCTTTACAAAATACGGAGATTTTTCTCAGCCGTCTCTCCATAGATTTTGATGAGCATACATTAAACGGCGAGGATTTTAGTTTTTTTTTACTATTCTGTGAGGGAACGTGTCCCTCACGGGCTGTGGAGGGTTAAAGCCTGGGGCTCGAATATCCGAACACGGTGAATCTGGAAGAGGCGCTCAGAGAGCGGGGAGCCCAAGATGGCGGCGCAGAAGAGAGCGGGGAGCTCAATTGGGCGGATCCAGAGAGAGCGGAAGGATGGAATCGGGCCGGCAGCGGACCGACGCATGACCAAATATGGCCATGTGATCGAGGTCCTGTTACGAAGAAGGGAGAAAGCATCAGAATCGCCAATGGAAAAACACTGACCGCGTTGGAGAACCGTTAGCCGGCGCCTATATAAGGAGGGTGGCCGCCAAGGCACGGGAGCTTCGCGCGTGAGCAGCCCAAGAGCTGAGTCGAGTGTTCGAGAGTCTGAGTGAGTCGAAGTGCGGAATAACGGAAAATTGTAACGGGACCAGCGACGTCGAATGCACAGAGTGAGTCTTCAATATTCAGAGTGAACGGCAGATTCTTGGAAGAGGTTAGAGCCGAGAAGGGCGAACCATTAGAGTGCGGAACTTGGTGGCGGACCGAGGTCAATTGCCCCAGTTCAGCGGCACCAACGTGCAACGCCCGGAGCCAAACCCCAGCATCGGCAGTTCACAAAATAGCGATAGCATAGCCATAAGCTAGCCCGACGTAGTAATATTATTATTACTGAATAAACCCCGAACTGTCAGAATTAAACCAATCCCGTGTTTTTACTTGGTTTTCGAGGCAACAAAAATAAATTCGTTGCAACCACCCCATTTCCCGCTGAGTTAGCTCAGCCCAGGTCATACGACCGGAAAAAGGGTTCGTTACAATTCCTGAGTTTTTAAAGCCAAAATCTAGTAAAAAAAAACTCACAAAAATCCTAATTTTTGCATTGCAAAGCTTAATATTTTTTAAACGGTAGGACAAAACCTAAGAAAACTGAACACGAACTGAAAAAGAACAAGACTTTAAAAACAGTTGTGACATAGAAAAAAAACATAATTAAAACGAGAAGGGACGTGTGAGACGTCACAACTTTTATACCCGGCACTCAGTACTACATCTGCACCTTAGCGGTTATTTGTCAAATTCTACATTTTATCTTCATCTGTCATCTACATCTACAACACTTCTCACACCAACACGCTCCTTTAGCTTTCCGGGCTTCCCTAGACCCACACACTGCAGACTCGCGGCAGAGGCAGAGGCCGAAGCAGAGTGTGAGAACGTGAAAAAAATAAAAATATAAGCTGCGGGACAGGGCCACTGCAAATTAATTTCTTCTATAATGATGATCCAATCGGATCCCATAGATGAGATATGGTCTGATAGATATGGTCAATATGGAGATATGGAGCCAAAATTTGGTGGCTCTAGCTCTTATAGTCTCTGAGAACTAGACAAACAAGACGGACAGACGGACAGACAGACATGGCTCTATCGACTCGGCTATTGATGCTGATCAAGAACATATATACTTTATGGGGTCGGAAACGTTTCCTTCTGTGCGTTATATACAACCGTTATTCACACAAATACAATATACCCTATTTACTCTTCGAGTACCGGGTATACAAAAAAATTTAAAGCCTTCAGTCTATCAGAAGAGGTCGGTTTATTTCGAAGCGGAAAAATAGTTCGACTTTGTCAGGTGGTTTATTCAAGTCTCCCGTCATGCGGCAGGATGTCTCGTTCATCTCTGTGACGATTTTTCCACTGATGGTGCAGTAATTGCATATCAGTTTCCGAAACCAATAAAAATGGGCTCCACTGCCTTGTTTCCTCACGCTCTTATAAATCAGCTGTCTTTCACAACGGATACTTTTACGTCCCTGCAATATATATTTTATATGTAACATTTAAAAAACCGAATAGTCAATACAAAAAAATTCCTATTGTTTAAGTGGGCAGACGAAAAGCTTTTCTTTGATTTTAAAGAAAAACAACAAAATAAATTTGTATTGAAAAAGCTACAAATCTGTCAATTGGGGTCTCGTAAATGTATCAAAAAGATTCATACAATTCGTGCATTTATTTGCATGCTTAGACAAATATTTAAATATTTTTACATCTATTTTTATAAAACTTCTTCCTTAAGTTTTTGCAGGGATGGTTTTTACAATATATATTTGCATACATGTAATTTTCTAACTAGCTAGAATGTTCTGTGATAGTATATGTTCAATTTGGAACATAAGCTGTACATATGAAAATTATCTAATATATAAATTACTTCAACTAATTAGTCTACAGTACATATTTAAAAATAGGTTAAAATATTTTTAACACAACAAAACAATTGGAGAAACAATTCTTCAATTAACTAAACAGACGTTACCATCATTGACTGTGGTTGCGGTGCTCGGGGACGAATCATCATCGTGGCCTTTTTTAGTGTGTAGTCCCAGCCTCTCCAACGAAACCATACAATTCCTTGCCGAGCAGTTAGATCTTGAGGATCATGAAGGTATAGTCCATTTAAACCACGGCCACAGGACTTCCACCACCAGCCCCCCTAAATGATAAATGCAGAAAATTCGTTTTGTAATAGTATTTAACTAGATTTGCATTATTTTCATACCCGACACTCGAAGAGTATATAGGGGAAATACTTAGGGTCGAAAAATTTAACACACATAAGGGATCGTTTCCGACCCTATAAAGTATGTATATTCTTGATCCGTATCAGTAGTCAAGTCGATATAGCCCTGTCTGTCTGTCCGTCCGTCTCTCCGTCTTGTTTGACGCCTCGTTCTCGGAGACCATAAGAGCTAAAGTCACCAAATTTTGTGTAAAGACTCATGTGATATCACACTGAATCAAGTTTGTTTTAAAATTTCTGCATCCACAATTTTGAGTATGAGAGAAAATTAAAGACGCAGTTTCGTAGGGAATGTCCATATCTATCAGATTTTTTAATTAGGTTTAGGTTGGATCATTATTACATCTGTCATCTACATCATCACGCCCATAATTTTATCTCGGCCTCCCTACCTTAGAGCAGCACACCACACGAAGCAGAGTCTGGATGTGAGAATGTGCAAAAAATAAAAAAAAACTGCTAGACAAGGTTTGTTTTGCCACTTCAAATTAATTTCTTCATTCTGGCTGTAATAATGTTCCAATCTGACCCCAATTCGGTGATCTGATAGATATGGTTCTACCCTACCGAATTGGGTCTTCAAAATTGTGAATACAGCAGGTTTGCACGATTTGCGGGGGCGGAAGGGGGCGGGCGAAATTTTGAAAAAGACTTGTAACATTGTGAGCATCTGCATGCAAAATTAGGTGGCTCTAGCTATTATAATCTCTGAGATACAGAGGCTCTATAAGACATGGCTCTATCGACTCGGCTATTGATGCTGAACAAGAATATATATACTTTATGGGGTCGGAAACGTTTTCTTCTCTGCGTTACATACATCCACGTTGTGCACATATATATACAATATACCCTAAAAAACTAAATGTTGTTGCAATATGTAGAAAAAATTTAAAATTTAAAATTCGAAAAAAAATCATTAGGTCACATACAGTTGCGGTGCATAAAATAGCACAATGGCACTAATCTTTCTTCTTTGAGATATTTTGTTAAAACAATGGTTCTAATGAACGTTTTAAAAACGATTATATCAACTTTGAGGCTTAATTCAACTTACCCGAGAGAAATGATATGCTTTGAAGGCTTCAGTTGGAAATATTTGGAAAGAAAAGGAATTATTCCGATATTTGGGCGTTAACAAAAGTAGCACTAATATCATAAAGCCCAAATAACTTCAAATTTATAAGAAATTTCCCCAATTTTTCTTTACTATAGTTAACTTTTATTGTATTCAAAGGTTAAGAGTTTGCTTTAAAGCTTTTGGCAAAAAAAAGGCTCAAAGTCTTGTCATAAAATGTAACCTTATTTTTGCGTCTTTCCTTTGGGATTCATCTCTACAAACCTGGCAAGACCCCCAAAAATCAAGCTTTTTCTTTGATTTCGTGTTAGAAAAATATTAACTGTTATATATAACATTATGAAACATGTTATTTAACTGTTCCACTGTTTTAAAACTCCTTAGAGCTCTCTATCTGGTCTGTTTTGGGTAATTTCCCTGATGAAAAGACACAAATCCACGGCATTTTCTAATGCAGATAAGGCAGCAGTATTGTTTTATTATATATTAACAAAGAAATTTTGATTCATCATCGATTCGAGTACGGGTACTATACCACCTACATAATACGAAAAGCATGCACATACCATGAGGCGTGTCTCAGCATGATTATTATACCCGGTTTTCGAAGAGTAAATAGGGTATATTGTATTTGTGCGAATAACGGTTGTATGTAACGCACAGAAGGAAACGTTTCCGATTCATAAAGTATATATATCCTTGATCAGCATCAATAGCCGAGTCGATAGAGTCATGTCTTTCTGTCCGTCCTGATGAGCGCCTAGTACTCAGAGACTATACGATCTAGAGCCATCAAATATTGCAACCAGACTTCTGTATGCTCACACTGTTACAAGTGTATTTCAAAAATGAGCCACGCCCCCTTCCGCCTCCGCAAAAGGGCTAAAACCTCCCACAGCCACAATTTTGAAGATAAGAGAAAATGATCCGATTGGATCATTATTATAGCTACAATGAAAAATTAATTTCCAGTGGCTAAACCCACCCCGTCCCGCAGATTTTATTGTTTTTTTCACATTCTCTCATTCACACTCTGCTTCTGCTTCACTCGGCCTCTGCCTCTGCCGTCCCTTTGCCTGTGCCGTCGGTCTGCCAATGCCCCTGCCGACTTTTAACCCACCCCGTCCGCAGCTTATTTTTGATTTTTTTTTGTGTGCTGGAGCAGTTTCTCCCTCTGCCGCGAGTCTGCAGTGTGCGGGTCTAGGGAAGGGCGGCGAGCTAAAGAGACTGTTGGTGTGAGTAGTGTTGTTGATGTAGATGAGAGATGAAGAAAATATTTAAAATTTGACAAAACACCGCTAAGGTGCAGATGTAGTACTGAGTGCCGGGTATAAAAGTTGTGACGCGGAAGAAGCGTCTCACACGTCCCTTCTCGCTAGATTTTAATCTCACTTAAAGGGTTTTGTTTTTCATTAGGAAGTCGTTTTACATAAGCTCTAAAGTTTTTGCAACAAAAATAAAAAATTTTCTGTTCTATATCTACATATATATGTAAATTTATCCATATTAATTTGTGCCAACGCCAGTGTTTTTTCTACCTTGTATTCACTTTAACAAACGGTTTTTTTGCTAAACTTTTTTCTCAGACTTTAAACACTTAATTTATATTATTTTAAGCTAGATCTAGCTTTCTAGATCTCCATTTTAATTGCTCTCAAAAACCAGCACTTTCAACCGAAAATTGAATATTGCGCCAATTCTTTCACGACTTTTTGTTGGTACCATGTTTTAAAGAATTCCGAATCATTTTAGATGAGGAGCCTACTATTTACCTCACATAAGGATAGCGTGATTCTTTTGGAGTATAAGTTTTGATCCTTTAGTTTTTTTCTTCCTGAAAGTGTTTTCGACGATAATAAGTAATATTTTGTAACTTTCTGTTTACAAACGACTTAAACCCACGATTATTATATCAAAAAGATAATATATCAAAAAGCTCGGAAAAGTAAAAGTTTATATAAAATAAAAATGTTTGTGCTATTTTTGTTGCCATTTAATTTTGCTTCTTTTTCGAAAAATTTTCTAAATTATTGAGACCCTCAAAATGGTAAGGAACAATTCTCTTAGGACATGTCAACCTACTTTATATTACTGCAAAGTGCAAAAAAATGTTCCTCCTCCAAGCTCTTCGACATTTGATTGCTTGCTCACCAAATGTTATGGTAACGATAGCAAAAGGGTGCCTTGCCTCAATCTCTTCGAAAAATAACATAGCTTGCAGGGTCCTCACCCTTAATTCTCGCCTACACGCCTTCTTCTTCTATATTTGTTTTTGTTCGGCACGATCCATATTCAGTGCGTTTGTGTGCATACAAAGCAGGCAAAACGGAACATTGTGTTGGTGCAAGATGAAGTGAAAGTCTCACCGTTTGGGTTGCGTATCAAACCCTCATATAATTTATCCGTCATTTTATAGATGCATTCGTCAGCTTTAAAGAAAAGCTAAGTTCACTACAACCAGATTTAGGATAAGGACATGTGAGACACTTCTTACGCGTCACAACTTTTTTACCCGGTACTCAAGTAGGACATCAGTACCTGTGGTTTTTCTTTGAATGCCCACTAAAATTTAATTTCTTCATTCTGGCTATAATAATGATCCAATCTAATTCTGTTATCTTATAGGCGATTGGCTATTGATGCTGATCAAGAATATATATTCCACTTTTGTGATACTCTTCGAGTACCGGGTATAAAAATGATCATCAAACCATTTCTAAGCCCCATATCTTTCAGAAAAAGTTAGTCTGGATCGAAGCGGCAAAATCGTGCCCAGTAGTAAAATGAAAGACTTTATTGAAGAGAGAGTTCAGGTTCTGTTCTGAACATTTTTTAGCATTTTTTTGCAGACTTGGCCTACGCATTGTTCACAAGTAAAACATATTCCTTACCTTTAACATGCTTGCGCAGTTCAGCGAGCTTCGATCATTGTCTTTATTGTATGTAGAAAACGGACTATTATTTGATCCATACCATGGATCGTTAAGCGAGTCGCCTGCGTTTCCTTCATATCCATCGATCTCAAGCTTATAGTAATCCGCCTCTGAGTGTATTTTAAAGTGAGAATACTGGGCATATCTGTAATCAAATAAATAAGTTTCTTAACTTAAACATAATTTAGCACATTTTACCAGGTATTCGATAAATTTAGGACCATATTAGCTTTTTCTTTTACCATTTAATTACACTACCCGACACGATTTTTCCACAAGGAAGCAGATCCAGTTTTTATGAGAGATATGGGACTTAAAAAATGATGAAAATGTTCTGATATACAATTTGTTGGGCGTCCTTTAAGGTATTGCTCATCAAAATCTATGGAGAGACGCATATGCTAAAAATGCTTAATCAATCCTAAAAACGCGAATTTTTCCGTTAGATACCGACATATTTTAGGAATTTATTTAATTGAAGTATTTTTTTTTTCGAGTACTGAAGCTAGAAATACTGTGTCAGTTTGGCGCGCAACCCTCCAAATCGTCCTTGTTTTAGATTATTTTTTTTTTGGTTTGCTAGCCAATTTTAGCTCAAGCGTCTCTCTATAGATTTCTCTCCATAGATGCACCTAGACAGAAAAAATAGAGGAAATATATACATTTTTTCAACTTTTCCTGATATTTTAAAATCGACTTTTGTTATTTTTGTTGTTTTGTTGTCAAAACTGCTGGAAGGGGTGAGGGAAGCCACTGCAATTAAATTTTTTCATTCTGGCTATTATACAGATCTGAGGCAACCTTAATTTGGGAATTCGAGGATGTGGATCAGAGGAATAAAGTTTCTAGTTGGGTTAATGGGAATCGTAAAGATTATGCGGCTCAACAAGTCAGGGCTATCTACGTTCTCCTTGATACTATTTTGCATAAATATTACCCAAAGCATTTTTCTATGGACAACTAAGAATGGAAGGTTTGTTAGATGTAATCTACTACGGTAGGATGGTAGTCTCACAGTTGGATCCCAGTTGCGGCCACGCAGGGCAAAAACACTTTTTCTTCACTGATTCAATACGGCCCTGATGTATGTTGTACTGAGGGCACCATACACATGAGCTGTGTTCTAATCACCAATTTTATCAACTCTCAAGACTGTTCCTAGTTGCTCCTGCAGCTGCAGCTCGTGCAAGATAGTCACTAATCCTCCGTTTAATGGCCAAGCCGCTTCAGGTACGACCGAAAGCAGTCGTGACCGTTCAACATCTGAGCAACATAAAAGTCTACCTGTCCTTTCTTCCGCTCCAGGCACACCCTGATATCCGGGCTAAGTCTGTGGGACCTGCCACCTTTGCTCAAGTGCTCGGCACACTTCCTGTACGAGAGCCTGGGGTCCATCATGATCCCTAGGTATTTTAGGTATTGCTCTGGCCCTCTGACTGTCACGCCGATCATTGCCCGCGCTGTCTGATTGATTGCTTAGCCCCGCAACCGGAAGTATAGTGATTACACAGTCGCCAATTGGATAGGAGGATAGCGAGCTCGAGACGAAGGTGAAGTCAAGGACTGAACCTGCACATCTTCGGTTAAATGTGACCATAACGTCGAGGGTCGAAAAGGTCCTGCCTCTGCAATAAAGTGACTTGCTATGATGAATTTAAATATGTTTATGATTTATTATTTTCTTGACGACGCCGACACGAAGGACTCCCCGCTGACGTTCAATCGATTTTCGATTTATTTGCTAGTGACTAGAGGGTAGCCCGCCAGATTCGGAAACCACATTCGTCCCCATAGACGAACCAGGCCGTGGCTTCATATACTTGGAAACAGGGACTGCAAAAATTGGTTATTTGTAATTTTTGAATAAAACGAGAAGGGACGTGTAAGACGCTTCTTACGCGTCACAACATTTATACCCGGCACTCAGTACTACATCTGCAGCTTAGCGGTTTTTTGTCAAATTTTAAATTTTTTCTTCATCTGTCATCTACATCTACAACAATTCTCACACCAACACGTTCCTTTAGCTCGCCACCCTTCCCTAGAGCCACACACTGCAGAGTCATGGCAGAGGCAGAGACGCGGCAGACGCAGAGGCCGCACACTACACGAAGCAAATTGTGAATGAGAGAATGTGAAAAAAGCAACAAAAGCTGTGGGACAGGGTGGGTTTACCCACGGCAGAGGCAAAAGCCCCATACTGCAGAAGCAGAGTGTGAATGAGAATATGTGAAGAAAGACATATATAAGCTGCGGGACGGGGTGGGTTTAGCCACTGCAAATTAATTTCTTCACTCCGGCTATAATAATGGTCCAATCGGATTTGGGAGCTCTTCGCCCTTTAGCGGTGTGGAAGGGGGCGTGGCTCATTTTTGAAATACACTTGTAACAGTGTGAGCATACAGAAGTCTGGAAGCAAAATTTGGTGGCTCTAGCTTTTATTGTCTCTGAGATCCAGGCGCTCAACAAGACGGACGGACGGACATACAGACATGGCTCAATCGACTCGCCTATTGATGCTGATCCAGAATATATATATATAGGGTCGGAAACGTTTCCTTCTGTGTGTACTTACTTTGTTCACAAATACAATACTCTTCGAGTACCGGGTATAAAAATTGTTGAATCCGAACTATAATTTATCTAATGCACTCCTGAAGATTTGCGTTTTGCTCTGCATTGATTGCCGACGTCCGCCAGAAAACGTAGTTTCTCGACTGTCGCTTAATTGTCGTTGCTAGCCAATGCTTTCTGATTTGCACAGCTTGCTTCTGCCTTTCGTTGCTTGCCATTGTCGCCTTGCACACACACGCTTAAATGTGCCACCAAGCCAACTAGTCGACTTAATGCAAATGTCCTCCAGCTTTTCATAGCGTTTTCCTTCCTCCCAGCACACGTACACATGCAATCTCTCTAAGTTGGTTTCACACTAGCGACTTGCTAATTTTTCTGCGCCGTAGACTTTATTCGCAAATGTCATATTTAGGCCACAATCTTGGACGAGCTCCCAAATTTTAGTATTTGCATTTATTATATTGTATTTGTGGTCGCAGCAATGTGAGTAACGTAAAGAATTTGTATATTTGTATATAACCGTATATAACCGTATATAACCGTGTGTATAACCGAGGATGATATGGATGATTGTCTGTCTGGCCGTCTGTTCGTCTTGTTTGACGCCAGTTTCTCAGAGCCACCAAATTTTGTGTGTATACTCATGTCATATCACACTGAATCAAGTTTGTTTTTAAATTTAGCCACGCGCCCTTCCGCCACCGCAAAGGGCCACAATCTATCACATCCAAAATTGAAAACAAGTAGGACCGTGTGAGATGGATCGTACGCGTCACAACTTTTCTACCCCGGACCTCATTGTTATACCCGGTACTCGAAGAGTAAATGGGGTATATTTTATTTGTTCACAAAGTGGATATATGTAACGCAGAGAAAGAAACGTTTTCGACCCCATAAAGTATATATATTATTGATCAGAATCATTAGCCGAGTCGATATAGCCATGTCTGTCTGTCCGTCTGTCCGTCTTGTTTGTCTACTAGTTTTCAGAGACCATAAAAGCTAGAACCACCGAATTTTGCCACCAGACTGCTGTGTGCTCACACTGAAACCAGTGTATTTAAAAAAATAGCGTGTTGGCATGATAAGTTATGTATGTAGATGTAGATGACAGGTGCAGAAAAACAAAAAAATTTCAAATGTAAAATGCGAAGAAAAAAAAGTCTCATACGTCCCTTTTTAACTTTACATTTTACTTTTTTTCTCAATCTATCATCTACATCACTTCTTACAATTTTAAGTTGTATTTACATATACCAAAAACAAATAAAACAATAAATAATATATATTTATATAATACTATAATATATATTAAAACTGAGTTATTCTAAGGTACCGTGGCTTCGGCCAACGGAGGTGAGAGACGATATTGATGTTCAGATATTTTATTGCCGGCACTGCAGGCTCGGTCGAATATGAGTGTAAAACTAAATCGACAACTAAAACACTGCTATCACTGCTGCCAGAAGCGGCCTGCCAGATGTTGCCTGCTAGACGCAGCCCAGTTACACTCGAAGCACGTCCGCTCCAGCGCTGTAACAGCCATTCTTACAAAGTAAGAACATTGCCTCTACAAGAGTGGTCGCCCTCGAACCTCTCAACTTCTCTATCATTTCGTTGACCTGGACCAACTCCCTTTTTCTCTTGAGTAGGGATCTGATATAGAGGATGATGCCGATGATAAAGGTCTGTCATCTTAGCGGTCTCGTCAGCAATGCGTCCATATTCTGTTAAGTTTGTGGTGTGCCTAATGTAATTTAGCTCCTCCTACACTAGTACAGTCCCATCTGTGAAGGGAATATAGTGGGAGTGGGAGAAGTCGGTGATGCTCCACAGCTTCTTCCACGTATAGCGGAGTCAACTTGTTCCCGAGGTGTCTGTTAGATATTACCAACATTACTCGGTTAGCTGAGCTTTTTGAACCTTATTCTGTATTTGCCTGTAGGCACCTGCTACAGCAGAGTAAAAAAAGTCTACTGGCCTTTAATTGGTGACCGAATGTTTTGATCTGTTGTACTCTACAGTTTCCTGCAGGAATATATCGACGGTGTCGGTGATGCCCTTAGAGATTTTGAGGCACCTGGCAATTTCCACCAGAGTAAGGTTCCAACCTTTCCACCTGGCCGTTCGAGATACTGTGGAGTGGAGACGTGTTGGGATGAGACTCCGAAGTTATTTTGAGAAAGAGACCTAATCGTCTCAAAATTAAGTGAGGGCTCGTTGTCGCAATAGATCTGCTTTGCATTACGTATTACGGAATACATTCATAAGCTATAAGTGCGGAGCCTTTAGGTCCGCAATGGTGCGGGAAGCTATTGGATGCGTGATGGCAAATTTCGAGAACTTTTCAACACATGTCAGGAAGTATTTCCTTTCGGTTGAGAATTTATCAACATGCAGCATTTCTCCCGTGCATGAGAAATCGCAGTGAATTGCATTTACGACCTGCGGCATTACTATCGACTTAATGACAGCGGCAAGGGCGGCTTTGTCTGTAAAGTGTACGATATTCCGAGTCTTTTCCCCGAAGAAATAAAGACTTGCTTAAGAGGGAATTGGGCTTCCTCTAGGACTATCTGGTTTCTAAAACAATTGACGGGCTTATCGCGATACCTCGCTATGAACCGTCGCTGCGTCCTAGTGTGGGACGCTTTCCAAGGCATTGACATTTTGTCGAGACAGTGCGTCAGCAACGTGATTTTCTTTGCCTGGCTTATAGAAAAGCTTGGCCGCAAGCTCGTCAACGCTTTATTTGTATACCCGGTACTCGAAGAGTAAATAGGGTATATTGTATTTGTGCGAATAACGGTTGTATGTAACGCCCAGAAATAAACGTTTCCATAAAGTATATATATTCTTGATCAGCATCAAAAGCCGAGTCGATTGAGCCATTTCTGTCTGTCCATCCTGATGAGCGCCTAGTACTCAGAGACTATAAGAACTAGATCCACCAAATTTTGCCTCCAAACTTCTGTATGTTCACACTGTTACAAGTGTATTTCAAAATTACGCCCCGCGTAATCTCAATGTCATTGTCTTCTTCTTCCTTTTCTTCATTGTTTACGAATGAAGACGTAAGCGGAAGACAATGAAATATGCATGCAACTACTATTCTATTTTGGATTTGTAATGAAATGTGTATGTAATTGAATCTTTATTCAATTACATCTTTTTTAGAAACAAACATGTCTGCAAAATATTTTTTGCTATGCCGCTCGAAATCTTTAATTTGCTGTCGGCAGAAACAATAAAAGCGAAGAGTGCAGAACGTAAAACGTTTGCTATCTCTATCTAGCGCTTGCCTCTCTGAGAGCTGAGAGAGCGTGGTGAATAAGCAGGTGATCCTCCACTCAGCTGATGACGTTACCTATTAGTAATTCTACCATGCTGACGACGTCACCTTGTTACAAATTTCACCATGAGCTAGCCCTTCTGAAACTGTCTTCGCTCTCATCGGTCGACACAGCTTTTGAAGGGGGTAAAGTAATTAGGCTAAGTGCCTGCTGCACAGAGAAAACAATTCATTCAAAGGTGGAAGACTAATTATGTACATATAGAATAAGAATAAAAAAAACGTGGTGATAATTCTGAAAAAAAAATAAAAGGGAATATAAACCCGATAAACCCAAACTGAAAAGAGTTGTGGCTGCAGAGAAAACATGAAGGGTCGTGTGAGACGCTTCTTACGCGTCACAACTTTTATACCGGGCGGGCTCATTTTTGAAATACACTTGTAACAGTGTGAGCATACAGAAGTCTGGATGCAACATTTTGAGGCTCTAGCTTTTATGGTCTCTGAGATCCAGGCGCTTAACAAGATGGACGGACGGACGGACGGACAGACAACCACGGCTCAATCGACTCGGCTATTGATGCTGATCAAGAATATATATACTTTATGGGGTCGGAAACGTTTCCTTTTGTGCGTTACATACATTCACTTTGTGCACAACTACACTATACCCTATTTACTCTTCGAGTACCGGGTATAAAAAAACTAAAACCAAAAACCTGGATATAAGGTACGAAAAGAAAATTTGAAAAAGTCACCTTATTACATAACTGCATGTATGTACATATATAGGTTATGAACCACGTGTGGCAGAAAAATTGCTGACCTGGCCGATCTGGGTCTGACCCTCACTCTCGGAGGGTGGTCCGCTCCAACACCACGATCATCAGTCCCTCTTTTTTGGTGCCACCGGACCTTGTCTGCCGGCAGAGACACGGATGGACTTGGTTAGCAGGACCTAGGCATATACATGAAGTAACTATAAGGAGGCATCGTCGGTGGCAGAGTTACTCGTGGCTTTTCATAATTTTCAGTGCTGGTTTGCTTGTCGACGCGTAAGGTTGGTTGCGAACATTTTTTTTCAAACTTATTAAAAATTGTTTTTTTTTTTCAAAACACAGACTACTATTATGTGGCAAACTATTAAAAATTAAATTATGAAACAATTATTATGTTTTTTCACATTGCTTTCAAATGATTCAACAGCACACTCCATTGTCGTTGCCTTCACACTTACAGCGAGAGCCCTTTCACTCGCACTTTTCACTCGCACGTTTGCCTAATTTTTGGTTCATTTCAAAAACGACGATATAAATCAATATAATACATTTCTAAAAACAAATGTTGGTTCTTGCGTAATTGGTGAAAAAAAAATTTTGTTCCATTTGCCATTGCGGTTGACCATGTATGTCACCCTCCTACTCTCAGGTTTATTAAAATAGTTGAAAGGACTTAAAGGAAGGGAATAATTAAAAATGAAAATGTAACGAAAAAAAATATATGAATAGAGAAAAAATATAAAACAATGTTATTAATAATATTAAATACACTTAGAAGAAATAAGAGGAAGAAAAAAGTGAAATTCATGCATAATTAATAATTGATTCATTGTGTCAATGCACTACGAGGCATTTGACCACTTTTCTTGGCCGAAACAAAAGTTTCAAAAAAGTTTGTCAAAAGTAAAAAAAGTAATATTTTTTAACAGCTATACATAAGAATAACATCAGTCCGTAATGTTACGTACCCAAACAATTAACAGTGCGCACCACTGTTAAGGCAACAGCTGTTAAAGTCAGCTGTTTGGTACGAACGATAGAAAGTTATCGGAAAACTGATTTTGTTCAAGTTTAACGTGCAAAAATTTGTAAATTTAATAAATTTAAGTTAATTTTTTACAATATTCTCGATTCAGGAAGGTATTAAAAAAGTGTTTGAGTTTGAAAATAAAAAATTGACCTCATAATATGTTTAATGGCTAATTTCTTAACAAGTCCATATTTGTGACGAAAATTTGTCTTTGAATAGACTTACTGTTGAATGTAGCAGCAGCGAGTTATCAGCGGGCTGTGGTTAACAGCCGGAGCTGTTAACCGAGAAGTTATCTGCAGCGAAGGAAGCCGCCCTCCTACAAATAGGAGGAAGCATTAAACTGCATAGATAATGTAGAGTATTTAATTCTTAATCCAATTTATTTTTTTGCGCTTTTCTGCGTCTTTGCAGATATTTGAGTTTTCGTAACATAACCTAAAGTTTGGAAATTCCGAGTTGTTTGCAATGTTAAACTCAGTGAAGAAGAAAATTTGCAGAAGAAGATGCAGATTTGCATTGCATTTAAGTGGTAATACCTGTCACTAGCTTTGAGAACGATAAAAGTTATTTTTAGACCCGTTGAAGAACTTTTTTTTACAGTTTGTAGATTAAATTGAACAATTTCACGGAAAATTAAAAAAAAAATTGAAAAAAACTGTGCAGATTTGCTAAATTTGTGCTGAATCGTACAATTATGATAACGTTGACGTAACGCTATTGTGTCCAACATTCAACAACTCAAAGAAAATAAGCTGCTTGCAGTATACAAGGAAGTCAATGTAAAAATCCTATTATCTTCTACTTTTCCATTTTTAAAAATCCGCGCACAACTTTTAAAGTAAAATATGGCATTGCTTTACATATTCCCATCATTTTTTGTTAGGTTCAATTTAAAAATAAAATAAAAATTCGATTTCACCCTGAAGACTCGAAAAGTAAATAGGGTATATTGTATTTGTGGGGAATAACGGTTGTATGTAATGCACAGAAGGAAGCGTTTCCGACCCCATAAAGTATATATATTTTTGATCAGCATCAATAGCCGAGTCGATAGAGCCATGTCTGTCTGTCCGTCTGTCCGTCTTGTTTGTCGGCTAGTTCTCAGAGACTATAAGAGTTAGAGCCACAAAATTTTGGCTCCGCACTGTTGTATGCTCACACTGAAACCAATGTTTTTCAAAAATGAGCCACACCCCCTTCCGGCCCCGCAAAAGGGCGAAAACCTCCCAAATCTACAATTTTGAAGATAAAAGAAAACTAAAAACGCCATTCCGTAGGCAACTAAACCCACCCTGTCCCGCAGCTTTTGTTGCTCTTTTTACATTCTCTCATTCACACTCTGCTTCTGCTTCACTCGGCCTCTGCCTCTGCCCTCCCCCTGGCCATGACTTTTCCGACCGTTAACACCTTTTTTTTTTGTGTGAGGGCGCTACCTCTGCCTCTGCCGCAAGTCAGCAGTATGTGGGTCTAGGGAAGGACGGCGAGCGTGTTGGTGTGAGAAGTGTTGTAGATGTAGATGACAGATGAAAAAAAAAATTAAAATTTGACAAAACACCACTGAGGTGCAGATGCGCTATTGTCCCAATGACCAGTTTTGGTGGCTGTTTATGCCAAATTAGCGCAAAGGGCTTATGGCCGGGAGCAATTAGTATTTTGTATAAGTAAAATTAATTTGTGGTATTAAGCTATTGAATTGTTGCATTTACGACATACTCACAGAAGTTTGTTGCTATAGAGCATACATGTGATATGTAAAAACGATAGAGAAAGACGAAGAACATGCATTTAATAGGTGAATATCGAAATTGAAAAGAAGAAGAGATTAAATTGATTTTAATTCCGACTCGGTCGAACAGCAGCACTTGGCTTTTTATTTCGAGATTTTGATTCTGAACTGGTTGCGAGGAGTTGCGGAAACAGTGGCCAAAAGCTAATTTTTAAAAGTTAAAATCAAGACTCGGTTTTAACGCTCTGTATTAGAAAAAGAGTGACCATCAAAGTTGCGTACAAAAAGTTTTCATAGATCTTTTCATTTTCATTTCAAAAATTTCATGATCTGATATATATGGCCATTCCCTACGGAATGGCGTTCTTAGTTTTCTTTTATCTTCAAAACTGTAGATTTGGGAGGTTTTCGCCCTTTTGCGGGGGCGAAAGGGGGCGGGGATAATTTTTGAAATACACTGGTTTCAGTGTGAGGTTTTTGGTGGCTCTAGCCACAGACGGACAGACAGACATGGCTGTATCGACTATTGATGCTGATCAAGAATATAAATTAACTTTAAGTCGTGTTGGTCCGAGCTGCGGTATGCGTTGCGTTGGCTCCGCGGCCACGGGTTCCCGTGGCCCGCTCTTGTAGCGGAGGACGGTGGTTGCGGTTGGCAACTGAGTCAAGATGGCTTCTAATACAACTCTCCCATTAACGGGAGATAAAGCAACCGGGAATTCCGAGTTGTTATACTAATATAGTTACGTGCAAAATGCTGAGCACAGCCTCAAATACACTTGCGAGGCAAGTAAATAAGCAGGTTAAGATTTGATTTCGAATGAAGATTTGGATGTCCGAAACCTAGCCGGCGAGCCGTCCGCGCACACAAGAGATAAGAGCCGCCCGCGCGTAAACAAGATCATGCGATCGCTGGCGCCCAATCAGATAACAGAGCCGCCCGCTGCAACGGCATCTACTGCATCGGCGCCCTCCGTATCGGACTGGATAAGTTAGGGCGGCACATGATATTTCACATTTCTTGTGCGCTAAGTTAGGGTGTCCCATGTTATTGCTTATGTGTTAACTTATATATACTTTATGGGGTCGGAAACGTTTCCTTCTGTGCGTTACATACAACCGTTATTCCCCGCAAATACAATATACCCTATTTACTCTTTGAGTACAGGGTATAATTATAACGATATAACATGAATTGCTAATCTTATTTTTGGGAGGGGTTCCTAAGGCACTTAGCGCAGCGGCAGAAGGTTTTGGGTAGAATCATAATGGCATATTCTTCTATCTACGACTTTGTTAGGTGACGGAGTTCGTTTTTGCAGCACAACACCCACACCATTTTCCCTGAGCCTAGCCGGCCAACCCTTAGTAGACAGAGAGTGCTGACGAGACGACACTTCCCGTGTCCCTTACAAGATGTAGAAAATATTGAAAATGTAAAATTCGAACGAAAAATCGTGAAAGGACGAGTGAGACGCTTCTAACGCGTCACAACTTTTATACTCGGTACTCAGTAGTACATATGTACCTTATCGGCTTTTTTAAAGTTACATTTTACACTTTTTCTACTTCTGCCATCTACATCATCACTTCACACGCCAAAACGCTCTTTAAGCTCGCCCCTCCCCTAGAGCCTTACACCACACGAAGCAGAGTGTGAATGTGCAAAAAATTAAAAAAGCTGCTGGGCAGGGTGGGTTTTGCCACTGCAAATTAATTTATTCATTCTGGCTATAATAATGATCCAATCGGATCCCAATTCGGTGATCTGATACATGGTCCTCCCCTACCGAATTGGGTTTTTAGTTTTCTTTTATCTTCAAAATTGCGAATACAGCAGATTTTCGCGATTTGTGGGGTGGAAGGGGGTCATCAAAAATATATGTATAGACTTCGTGGAGTCGGAACGTTTCCTTCTCTGCGCTCCATACATCCACTTTGTTCACAAACACAATATACCCTATTTACTCTTTGAGTACCGGGTAAAACAATAAAGTACAGTTATACTGACTGAGTGGAAGTTACTACTCGTTTCGCTAACTTTTCCTTATTTATTAATATCTTCTTAATATATTGGTTGTTAAGCCTGTGAAATAAGAATATATAAAAAATCCTTTAAAAGTAGCTTGCAGTGCATAACAATTTTTTACTGATATGGTCCTGACTGACATCGACACGGAAATGCCCATATACTATGTTCCATACAAGTACCGACTATGAACACTTACCGTTTGTTACCTTCAAAGTCTTCCAACTCGACTCTAAGAGTATACTCTTCATTGTTCGTCAACATATAAATATTTTCATTTCCCAACCAAAACTCCTTCGATGGTTCACCAAATCCGTTTTTGTAATCTGACCAATCTCGATTAAAGTTTTCACGTGGCTCCCCAAAGTCATCACGTCTTTGAATCACCTAAAAATGAAATTATCATTGAGCATATTCGTTGATGAAATTAAATGAAGCTGAAATTTGATGTGAATGAAATTTGTACCGTCCAGCCTCCATCAGAAATTTCCTGTTCACAGTATACTTTTAGGAACCAATATGTTGTGCCTCGAATTTGCAAGTAAAAAACTCCAGAATTTCTCATTCCGGCATTCAACAAGTCCACACACGAGAATCCCTATAAATATACAAGTGGATGCGTTAATTCTAAATATGAACATTTGTATTTATAAAAGAAATTGATTTCAGTAACTCAAAAACGCCTGAGCTGTTTTTTAAAAATGTTTGATCTGTCTTCCGTAAGCGTAGATAGGAACATAAGTCGAACTTATGCTAAAGATCGCGCATTCGTGGAATGAGTCAGGGTGGTTAGAAAATCTACAGACGCTCACGATACTCTTGTTTCTCTTTTTATACCCAGTACTCGAAGAGTAATTTGTATTTGTGGGGAATAACGGATGTTTGTAACGCACAGAAGGAAACTTTTCCAACTCCATAAAATATATTTATTCGTAAACAGCATTAATAGCCGAGTCGATTGACCCTTGTCTATCTGTCCGTCCTTATAAGCGCCTAGTACTCAGAGACCATAAGCGATAGGGCAAACCCACTTTTGTATCCAGACTTCTGTATGCTCACACTGTTACAAGTATATTTCAAAAATTATCCCCGCCCCCTCCCGCCGCCAAAATATCATACAGCCACAATTTTGAAGATAAAAGAAAACGCCATTCCGTAGGGAATGACCATATCTATCAGACAACTGAATTTGGATCAAAATGGATCATTATTATAGACAGAATGAAGCAAACAATTTCCAGCAGCTTTGCTTATTTTTTGCACATTCTCTCATTCCACACTCTGCTTCGAGCAGTGTGCGGCTCTAGCGGAGGAGGGCAAGCTTAAATAACGCGGTATACATGTAGTGACGCATAAAAAGCGTCTCACACGTCCCTCCTCGTTTTAACTCATATTGAACCAATAAATTGAACCATATTGAACCACAATGGACAAATGGGAAACTTTTGAACGTACTTTTAACGAGACAGACTTAGGTCGTGAACTGCTAGAATGATTAAATAATAATATCCTGATTTCCACAAAATAATTCCATAGCTTTTGAAACTTAACAGTCGAAACTAATCAAAAACGTACACAGAGGGTATTATTCGTAACAGTACAGCTGCCTTTTTTGTAACCCCAAAAACACTGTCTCAGATGCATTTTCACACAGCAAGATAATAATCACCACAAGAGCTGCCGAACCCTCATTTTTATACCCGGTACTCGAAGAGTAAATAGGGTATATTGTATTTGTGGGGAATAACGGTTGTATGTAATGCACAGAAGGAAACGTTTCCGACCCCATAAAGTATATATATTCTTGATCAGCATCAATAGACGAGTCGATAGAGCCATGTCTGTCTGTCCATCTGTCCGTCTGTCCGTCTTGTTTGTCGGCTAGTTCTCAGAGACTATAAAAGCTAGAGCCACCAAATTTTGCATTCAGACTGCTATATGCTCACACTGAAACCAGTGTATTTCAAAAATGAGCCACGCCTGCTTCCGCCCCCGCAAAAGGGGCGAAAACCTCCCAAATCTACAGATTTGAAGATAACAGAAAACTAAAAACGCCATTCCGTAGGGAATTGCCATATCTATCAGATCACTAAATCCGATCGGATCATTATTATAGCCACAATGGAGAAATGAATTTCCAGTGGCTAAACCCACCCTGTCCAGCAGCTTTTGTTGCTCTTTTTACATTCTCTCATTTACACTCTGCTTCTGCTTCACTCGGCCCCTGCCTCTGCCCTACCCCTGCCGCTGCCTCTTCCGACTTTTAAGCCACCCCGTCCCGCAGCTTATACTTGTTTTATTTTTTATCCGAGTCAGCAGTGTGTGGGTCTAGGGAAGGGCGGCGAGCTAAAGGAGCGTGTTGGTGTGAGTAGTGTTGTAGATGTAGATGACAGATGAAGAAAAAATGTAAAATTTGACAAAACATCGCTAAGGTGCAGATGTAGTCCTGAGAGCCGGGTATAAAAGTTGTGACGCGTAAAAAGCCTCTCACACGTCCCTTCTCGTTTAAAGTAATATTATTGACTTAACATATTACTACGTTTTTATAGCCGCTACTTAAAAAGTTTAATGTTATATTGGGCTTCAGTGTAAGTGATGTGCGGAAAGTACAGTAGGAAACGTTCCTAGACCCAGAAAGTATACGTATATATTCTTAATCAGCTTCAATGGCCGATTCGATGTCTAGCTGCCTCTCTGTTCGTCTTAATTGAGTGTTGTATAGTCTTTAGTCCTAGTTATCATGGACTATAAAAGCAAGCGCAACCACATTTTTATACCCGGTACTCCAAGAGTAAATAGGGTATATTGTATTTGTGTGCAATAACGGTTGTATGTAACGCACAGAAGGAAGCGTTTCCGACCCCATAAAGTATATATATATTCTTGATCATTCTTGTCTGTCTGTCCATCTTTCCGTCTGTCCGTCTTGTTTGTCGGCTAGTTCTCAGAGACTATAAGTGCTAGAGCCACCAAATTTTGGCTCCAGACTGCTGTATGCTCACACTGAAACCAGTGTATTTCAAAAACGAGAAGGGTCGTGTCTTACGCGTCACAACTTTTATGCCGGGTATAAAGGACTACATCTCAGGACTACATCTAGATGTAGAAGACATCGCCAACCACTAGATATCGTTCACATTACAGAACACGTAGTAAAAAGCCTACTAAATAAAATGCATCAAAAATATTGGATCAGTTAATCGTATTTTCCAATTTATGAGATATTTAAAACAGAAATAAAATTGGTACTTTTTCCCTGCACATTCTGTGCAATAATGACCGCTAGGTTTCACATCAGATTTTTCGAAAGTGGCGTCATCTATGAAAATTTTTTGTACGCAACTTTGATGGTCACTCTTTTTCTAATACAGAGCGTTAAAAACCGAGTCTTGGTTTTAACTTTTAAAAATTAGCTTTTGGCCACTGTTTCCGCAACTCCTCACAACCAGTTCGGAATCAAAATCTCGAAATTAAAAGCCAAGTGCTGCTGTTCGACCGAGTCGGAATTAAAATCAATTTAATCTCTTCTTCTTTTCAATTTCGATATTCACCTATTAAATTCATGTTCTTCCTCTTTTTCTATCGTTTTTACATATCACATGTATGCTCTATAGCAACAAACTTCTGTGAGTATGTCGTAAATGCAACAATTCAATAGCTTAATACCACAAATTAATTTTACTTATACAAAATACTAATTGCTCCCGGCCATAAGCCCTTTGCGCTAATTTGGCATAAACAGCCACCAAAACTGGTCATTGGGACAATAGCGCATCTGCACCTCAGTGGTGTTTTGTCAAATTTAAAATTTTTTTTTCATCTGTCATCTACATCTACAACACTTCTCACACCAACACGCTCGCCGTCCTTCCCTAGACCCACATACTGATGACTTGCGGCAGAGGCACACAAAAAAAAGGTGTTAAAGTTCGGAAAAGTCATGGCCAGGGGGAGGGCAGAGGCAGATGCCGAGTGAAACAGAAGCAGAGTGTGAATGAGAGAATGTAAAATCAGCAACAAAAGCTGCTGGACAGGGTGGGTTTAGCCACTGGTAATTAATTTCTCCATTGTGGCTATAATAATGATCCGATCGGATCCCAATTTAGTGATCTGATAGATATGGCCATTTCCTACGGAATAGCGTTTTTAATTTTCTTTTATCTTCAAAACTGTAGATTTAGGAGGTTTTCGCCCTTTTGCGGTGGCGGAAGGGGGCGTGGCTCATTTTTGAAATACACTGGTTTCAGTGTGAGCATACAGCAGTCCAGAGCCAAAATTTTGTGGCTCTAGCTCTTATAGTCTCTGAGAACTAGCCGACAAACAAGACGGACAGACGGACAGACATACATGGCTCTATCGACTCGGCTATTGATGCTGATCAAGAATATATATCCTTTATGGGGTCGGAAACGTTTCCTTCTGTGCGTTACATACAACCGTTATTCCCCACAAATACAATATACCCTATTTACTCTTTGAGTACCGGGTATAATGAGCCCCGCCCCCTCCCGCCCCTGAAAAAGGGCGAGAACCTCTCAAATCTATAATTTTAAGTTAAACCAAAACTAAAAACGACATTCCGTAGGTAATGGCCATATCTATCAGATCGCCAAATTGGGATCCGATTGGATCATTATTATAGCCACAATGAACAAATTAATTTCCAGTGGCTAAACCCACCCCGTTCTGCAGCGTATATTTGTTTTTTGCACATTCTCTCATTCACACTCTGCTTCTGCATTATGCAGCCTCTGCCTCTGCCGATTTTTAACCCACCCCGCCCCGTAGCTGTGCCTCTTTCTCTGCCGTGAATTTGCAGTGTGTGTGTCTAGGGAAGGGGGGCGAGCTAACGGAGCGTGTTGGCGTGAGAAGTGTTGTAGATATAGATGACAGATGAAGAAAAAAATTAAATTTTGACAAATAACCGCTAAGGTACAGATGTAGTACCTGTAGTGGTACAGATGTAGGGTATAAAAGTTGTGACGCGTAAGAAGCGTCTCACACATCCCCTTCTCGTTTTGTCTACATCTTTCACCAACATTCACATCTACTTCCACATCACTTCTCACGCCAACACGCTCCTTTAGCTATCCCCCCTCCTCTAGTGGCACAGTCTGCAGAGGCACTGCAGAATGAGAGAATGTGAAAAAAACAACAAAAAACAAGCTGCTGGACAGGGTGGGTTTAGCCATTGCGAATTAATTTCTTCATTGTGGCTATAAAATGATTGAATCGGATCCCAATTTGGTGATCTGATAGATATGGTCATTCCCTACGGAATGGCGTTCATAAGGACGGACAGATGGACGGACGGACGGACAGACAGACATGGCTCAATCGACTCGTCTATTGATGCTGATCTAGAATAAATATACTTTATATGGTCGGAAACGTTTCCTTCTGTGCGTTATATACAACTGTTATTCCCCATAAATACAATATATGTACATCTTTCCCAACCGTTATACCCCACAAATACAATATAGGGTATATACTCTTCGAGTACCGGGTATAAACAGTTAGTTTGGTTCGATTTTGTCAAGTAGTGTAATAGACTTTAGAATTAGTTCTAAGTTTTTTTGTTTTTTTTTTTTTGTTAGGACGTTGATATGCAATGACTGCACTATCAAGTGGCCCATGCCACACCAAGCCAAAGCCTGTTAAGCGCGGAACCCAGCAGAACGTAGCCCTCCTCCCGCCCAACCGACCGAGTGGCGCTGCATGCAGGAAAGATAGATGTTAGGCTAATATTCGAGGAAAATTAGAACTAAACACAACTAAACTAGAGCAAGTATAGCTAAACAAGAAAATGATCAAAATCAGAAACAAGTCAAAGCTAAAATGAAACTAACTACGGGAGAGGTAGGCTAGTATAAGAAATTTAAGAAGAGGAAGGGAGTTAGTCGAGCATAAGACCCTAAAGGGTTCGTGCAAGGCATAATTCGATCTGCACAGTTTAAGGAACAAAGGCATATAGTTTCTAGTGGGTTTAATGGGAATCGTAAAGTTTACATGGCTCAACAAGTCAGGGATGTCTACATCCCCCTTGATCAAGTTGTGCATACAAATTACACCAAGCATTTTTCTACGATTAACTAAGGATGGAAGGTTTATTAGAAGGAGTCTGTAGTAGGATGGCAGTCTCACAGTTGCATCCCAGTTGAGGCCACGCAGGGCAAAACGTTTTTCTGCACTGATTCAATACGGTCCTGATGATGTATATTGTACTGAGGGCACCATACTCATGAGCCGTATTCTCAAAGCGGACGAACAAGCGGGATATAGAGACTCTTCGTTATATAGGGGTCATCAAATTCCTTTGACCATCTCTTTATAAACCCAAGCACACCCATGGCTTTATTTACCATGGTAGGAATGTGTTCAGAAAACTTTAACTTGGGGTCTAGCTTAACATCTAGATCATCAACTAATGTAATTCTCTCAAGAGAACTAGCGCAGAGGGTGTGAGGAGCCAGGAAGGGTCTGGAGCGATAAGAATTCATTACATTGCACTTTGAGGCATTAAGTTGTAACATATTTGCACAGCACCATGACTGAAAGCTATTGAGATCAGATTTCAAGCGAGAGTGAAATGAAATGTCCTTATACTGGACATAGAGTTTAACATCATCCGCATACATAAGTACTCGAGAATTTGTTAATACAGAAGGCAGGTCATTAATAAAGAGTGTGAAAAGTAAGGGGCCTAAATGGCTACCCTGTGGTACTACAGAAGTAACCATAACAGGTAAAGATAAGGAGTTTTTGAAGAGGAATTTTTGAGACCTAAAACACAGGTATCTAGAAATCCATGTGCACGAAGAAAATGGTTTACAAAATCGAATGTCTTACTTAAATGAAAGTAAATAACATTCGTCTGCAAGTTACCTTGGAAGCCTTTAATGACAAAGGAGGTCAACTCTAAAAGATTAGCGGCTGTTGATCGTCGCCTTATAAATCCGTGCCGAGCTAGGGATATAAGTGTTTGCAAAATCTCTGCAAGTGCTGAGTTACAATTTTCTAAAAAATTTTAGGAATAGCGGATAACTTCGATATACCTATATTGTTTTTACCCTCAGACTTGCTACCTTCCTTATGGAGAGGAATTATAAAGGATTCCTTCCAGATGGGGGAAAGCTAGAGGAATGGATTGATAGAGTGAATAATTTAAGCAAAGGTCCGCACAGAGACTCGGCACAGTACCTGAGTACTCAGCTGGGAACTCCGTCAGGGGCCGGTGAAAATACAGGCTTAACTAATTGAAGTTCATGAAGTAAGGAGCTTTCATTAAACAAAGGGCAGAAATTGCCTAATTCCTAGGAATGGGTTGTTTGATAAAATTGTGCAAAAAGATCGGCGATCATTGTTTGCCGACATATTCAAAAATGATAGCGAGGATGGATGTGCGGACGTTCTACGCTTACTGTTTATAACGCTGTAAAACTGCTTTGGGTCCTGTGAAAAACGTATCCTGCATCGAAGGAGGCAGTTCCTATAGCAGTGAAATTTGACCGAGCTATTAAGTAATTAGAAAGAGAAGAGGGAGAACCAACTTCTTGAGATGTTTTAAATAGTCTTGATTTGAGGTTTTTTAGACTGGTGAACCAAGAAGGCTTCGCAGATCTAGTGGGATATGAGAGTGGGACACACGATTCAAAAATTGTGTCAAGTACATTGTAAAAGAGAAGGGACGTGTGAGACGCTTCTTACGCGTCACAACTTTTATACCCGGCACTCAGAACTACATCTGCACCTTAGCGGTGCAAATTTTACCGTTTTTCTTCATCTGTCATCTACATCTACACACACTTCTCATACCCACACGCTCCTTTAGCTCTCCGCCCTTCCCTAGACCCACACACGGCATACTCGCGGCAGAGGCAAAGGCAGCGTCCGCAAACCAAAAAAAAACAAATATAAGCTGCGGAAAGGGGTGGGTTAAAAGTTGGCAAAGGCAATGGCAGAGGGAAGGCAGAGGCAGAGTGTGAATGAGAGAATGTGAAAAGAACAACAAAAGCTGCGGAACAGGGTGGGTTTAGCCACTGCAAATTAATTTCTTCATTCTGGCTATAATACTGATCCAATCGAATCCCAATTTGGTGATATGATAGATATGGCCATTCCCTACGGAATGGCGTTTTTAGTTTTCTTTTATCTTCAAAATTTTAGATTTGGGAGGTTTTCCTCTTATGCGGTGGCGGAAGGGGGCGGGGCTAGTTTTTGAAATAAACTGGTTTCAGTGTGAGCATACAGCAGTCTGGAGCCAAAATTTGGTGGCTCTAGCTCTTCTAGTCTCTGAGAACAAGCCGACAAACAAGAAGGACAGACGGACGGACGGACAAACAGACATGGCTCTATCGACTCGGCTATTGATGCTAATCAAGAAACTTTTTCTTCTGTGCGTTGCATACAACCGTTATTCCGTTATTATTATTATGTATTCAAATACAATATACCCTATTTACTCTTCGAGTCCTGGGTATAAAAATAGCTCAAATTGGAATGTTCTAGTGCAGATGGAAAACATCGAATGATGTAACCAATAAAGAATAGTTTTTTAATCCTAAATTAAAGTACACAAGTTTTTGCTGTTATTCTATTCTCTACTTAAAAAAAAATATCCTCCGCTGGATTTTTATATGGGTCACAAAATATATGAATAAGTTTATGTGTATTATTGACTGGAGCTATTTAAGGATGTTAATTTATGTTTTGTTAATATATTTACTTTATGTAATTTGTTGAACATCCTGAATAAGCAAAGCAAAAGCAAATTGCAGTCGTGAATAACATAAATGCATGTTTTTATTAACTACCTCAGAGCTCATCCCTATTCTGGCCTTTTTTACATGAACATGAGTAACTTAAACTTAGTTCTTCCATTCCTGGCAGAACTTCGACCGGCGATATTAGGCGATTGCTCCATTCTTTAAATAATGTCATATGATAACAATAAATGTGTTGAGGTAGAAGGTTTTCGTCAACAAATTTCCGCGCAGCCAAAGTGATCTCCTTTGCACGCATGTCGTTGTCTCTTGCCCATCTGATTTTGTCTATAACATCGCTAAGATCTCGTTTAATTGGCACATAATGTTTGTACGGTAGCAGTTTGTTATAAAAATGCTCATAATAATGCGATTCTTGTTTTAACACTAAAGAACCACCAGCCAGCAGGTAGGGTAACCGATATGCTGCCACTGCCCCATCAATGTTTAGCTGATATTTATACTAAAAAAAGAATAATGAGTGTGATGTAAGGCGAAGCTATTTTTACGTACCCTGAAAAACTCCATAAATGATATATGAGGCACTCTGGGACCATATTTTTGTTCTTCATTGCGAAAAAAGAAAAAGTTTGTAATCGATGCGTTGATCATGTCAGGAAATTTCCTCGCTAACTCTATTAAGTTTAGTCTTTCTCGCCTGGAATCTCGTCCGCGAAAGAACCCTTTCTCCTCTTTGTTGTCCCATGGAATATCAGTTTGCTGAACTGAAAGCATATCTAACATGACTCGTCCCATGTTCTCCAACGTCGACTCAGTTATATCATACGTCGGTAACGTAATGTCATAACTATCGTCACTTCCACACCAGGAAAAAATGGGGTAAGGTCCTGAAGCTCTTTGTTGGCCACCTTTTCTTGAAAGTGGCCAATCACCCAGATTTAAATAAAATTCCATTTCTGGTAATACAACTACACGTGCAAGCGATGATAACGTTGCATCCATAAACATCTTAAAGCCTGTATATTTACCAAAACATTTTCTCCAAATGTGTTGCTTTTTCACTACATAATGGCATAAAGAAATACTTTCAGGGGCGTTATACCGTTTTAATATATTTTCTCTAATTGCGCTAAAGTTTACGCGCTTAAATAAATGTAAGTCCCAAGATATCTGCGAGTCTTTTGAAAAATCTGAGCATCCATTACTTAACAACCAAAGATCTAAGTCCTGTGGGCAATAGCATCGCTCTGAATATACTTTCTTCTGTATATAATACGGAGACTGTGCCACGTGCAAAGAATTATGTTTTACAATAATTTTCATTTGTTCACACCAATCCACAATCGTGTATCGAACAATAACAGATCCATCTTCGCGGTCAATATAATTTATATTAGATCTGCATTTTCCATCCTTGGAATAGCCGTCTATGCTGACTTCATAATTTTTATGTGTCATTGACATTCTGTGAATAATTTACATTAATACTTTCTTGGCATGCATTTTTGGTATATGTACGTACTTTTTGCCACTATTGTCGATGGCATGAATAAAAAAATACCTTGCTGGCAGAACAATATCGGCAGGCTTGAGTCCAGGCCCCCACACCTGCGATTTTGTCACATCTATTACCTGCTTTTCGCAATTGGACAACAACAAAAAAGTTGAGATTACGCAGTATTGAACCGAAAACATTTGTTTTGTTATTTCTCAACAACAAATAGAATTAGCGGTGTGAGTTAACCGATAAATTATCTGGCTAGACATGTGATGTTATTCGATATAATTTATTCAGGAATTAGTTCTACTCATTGCGATTTAAGCCCAGTTCAGAAATGAGCAACATTTTCAGTATGACCAAAGAGAACAAAGTGCACGCTCTCTAGGTATACTTTCTTGCGAGTGCTTACAAAATGAAATTCCAATTATAAAATCCATTATAAATTTCAATTTTGTATGAAAGCAGGATTGTGTTATTTCAGAGTGGATATGGAGAGAAAGCACCGCATTATTGGCTAAGTCCGTTCTTTATATATGGATATATTATTAGCGATTGTGGGATTACTAAATTATAATATCCATAAAACCAGTTTTCGTTCGACTTTATTAATAAGTTTTGAATCGTCACCATTAAATGATCTTTTCTAGCCTTCTCGCTCTTGTTTCGCTTGTTTCCTTCCTTGTTTTTTATTTCTGTCGACAGAAAATATAAATATTCTTTCTTTCGCTGTATATTTTGTGCTGCTCTAAGTACTCAACTGCGAAAAGATTGCAGTGAAATGTTCTATAGTTATCGTTAAGCCTAGTAGTCAGATCGAAAAAGACGTTTGCTAGCAAAAATATTTTGATTGCAGGCCAGAGGTGCAAACCGCATTCCGTACGGTTACACTTCTCAGGCAGATGGGATGTTTTGTTTACTTTTTTGAAAATGTCTTAAAATTGAATAAAATAAAGTGTCTGGGCACACTGCAAGCACGTGGGGAACATAACCTCTACTCCAGGAAAGTATTGGAGCAAAGCTGTAACAAGTTACATATTTCGACGTGGCGATTTCCCCCTTGTAAAGGCGGGTGGCCAAATAATTCCCCTCTACCCAAGGGTAGAACGGTAACTTAAAACCTCACAAAAAAAAAAAAATGGAATAAAAGGTTAATAAAACAATGAATGCAAAATGGATTCATGCAGGAGATTGCTTTTAGTGGGATTGGGGGCTCTTGCATTAGCGCAGGAGGAGGACAATCAAAAAAATAAGCGCCGACAACTTTGATTAAATACGTATCTGCAGGAAAGAAACTATGCATTTGATTATTATAAATCATATAAATATGTGTACATTTATGGAAACCCAGGAAAATATACCAGAGAATTTGCATATGTCTGGGAAAAACATCTGCAGCCTTCTTTGATTGGTGGAACAGCAAGGCCGTGCCAAAGAATATTTGCGCCCGTGTCAAAGTTGTAAAACGGAGCACTCTTCCTATTCAAAATTGGATTGTTTCGAGTCGAAATTGTCGCCATCGCTCCTTGGCACGACCCTGTGGAGAAGTACTTGGTCCCAAAAGGAAAACAACTTCAAATATTTTGTTAACAGCCCATCTATAATAATTGTATCCTTTTTTTTGCCGTTTGATGGACTTAAGCACGTTTAGAAGCACGGTGGTCATATAACTTTCCACTTCAACAGCTTTTTTGCCTCAATTTGCTTGAAACTTTACTCTCTGTACCCTCGCGGAACATAAAAATAATGGATCTTTTGCGAGCTGCTAAAAACATACCATCGAATACCACAAAATACTATCGGGTGATTTTCTATATTTAGTTTTTTTTTAGTTTATAATATTTTTTTTTTATACCCGGTACTCAAAGAGTAAATAGGGTATATTGTATTTGTGCGAATAACGGTTGTATGTAACGAACAGAAGGAAGCGTTTCCGACCCCATAAAGGATATATATTCTTGATCAGCATCAATAGCCGAGTCGATAGAGCCATGTCTGTCTGTCCGTCTTGTTTGTCGGCTCTTTCTCAGAGACTATAAGAGCTAGAGCCACCAAATTTTGGCTCCGGACTGCTCCAGTGGCTAAACCCACCCTGTCCCGCAGCTTTTGTTGCTCGTTTTACTTTCTCTCATTCACACTCTGCTTCTGCTTCACTCGGCCCCTGCCTCTGCCCTCCCCATGGCGCTGACTCTTACGACTTTTAACCCACCCCGTCCCGCAGCCAATATTTGTTTTTTTTTTTTGTGTGAGGGCGCTGCCTCTGCGTCTGCCGCAAGTCAATAGTACTTGGGAAGGGCGGCGAGCGTGTTAGTGTGAGAAGTGTTGTAGATGTAGATGACAGATGAAGAAAAAATTTAAAATTTGACAAAACACAGCTGAGGTGCAGATGCACTATTGTCCCAATGACCAGTTTTGGTGGCTGTTTACGCGAAATTAGCGCAAAGGGCTTATGGCCGGGAGCAATAAATATTTTGTATATGTAAAATGAATTTGTAGCATTAAGCTATTGAATTGTTGCATATACGACATACTGACAGAAGTTTGTTGCTATAGAACATAGAGGAAGAGGAAGAACATGCATTTAAAAGGTGAATGTCGAAATTGAAAAGAAGAAGAGATTAAATTGATTTGAATTCCGACTCGGTCGAACCAGCAGCACTTGGCTTTTTATTTCGAGATTTTGATTCCGAACTGGTTGCGAGGAGTTGCGGAAACAGTGGCCAAAAGCTAATTTTTAAAAGTTAAAACCAAGACTCGGTTTTTAACGCTCCGTATTAGAACGAGAAGGGACGTGTGAGACGCTTCTTAGGCGTCACAACTTTTATACCCGGTACTCAGTCAAAGTACCTGTCCCATATTGTTTTTTTTCGAATTTGTCAATTTACATTTTTTCTACACCTGTCATCTACATCTACATCTACATAAATAATTTCTCACTTCTTTCTTAGAGCCACACACTGCATATCCACGGCAGTTGCAGAGCCAAGGCAGAGGCAGAGGCCGCACACAGCAGAAGCAGAGTGTGAATGAGAGAACAGGGACAGGGTGGGTTTAGCCACTTCAAATTAATTTCTTCATTGTGGCTATAATAATGGTCCAATCGGATCCGCTGCGGAATGGCGTTTTTAGTTTTCTTTTATCTTTAAAATTGTAGCCTTTGGGAGGCTTTCGCCCTTTTCCGGTGGAGGAAGGGGAAATACACTTTTAACAGTGTGAGCAAAATTATATATTTTCCGAATCTTTTGCTAACTTTACTCCTCGTCGTGTCCTCATCCTTTTAAAATATTGAAACTTCGAAAGGGATGGCGCTTCATCCGAGAGAAGGTCCCAATCTGATTATGCGTTGACACTAATTTCGATTTGGGGAATACAAATTTTCAGACTTTACGGTTACTTTGGGATCAGACTCCCATTCGCATTCTATGCTTTTTTGGTAAATAAAAAAAGTTTTCCAAATTTGATTAAACCGTGAAGTAAAGATCATCTATACTGTCGTGGGGTTCCGAAAATGAATGAAAATGAGCAAGACATAAATCTAAACAATATGTAGCAATTTCACTGAAACTATAATAAAACACTTTTTTTCCCCCATTGTTTCCTTTCTTTAACTCCTCTGAAGCCGTCTTAAATCTTTTTTGAATGCACTTCTGTCCTGGTGTTCTGCTTTCCTGCCCTCCTGTTGTCCCCTCATTATGCCGATAAAAAAAGGGTGGGGTAGCTTGGGATCTGTTTTTGGGTGGGTTTCTGTTTGGGATCCTTCAGTTCTATTTACATACATAACTTTAATTATAAATTCATACTTCCCTTAGCTGGGATTAAGCTTTAAATGCAAAACGGTAAACCGGGACTGTCTTTCTCTCCCACTTCTTGCCGCTTGGCGTTTGCCTTAGCTCTTCCCCAAATAATAAATGAAAATGCGTTCGTGGGGATGTGTCATCCATTTTCTAAGAGTATTTGGGACACATAATTTATGCTCCCCCGAATTTTCGGGATGCTGGTTTCAGGATACAGCCTCGGATTCGGTATATTTATTGGTGGTCGGTGGTCCGGCGTGGTTCGATCTTCGTTCGGTTCAGGGTTGGAGATATCGGCATTAACTTCAATTTTTACTTTCATTAGGCTCAGCTTTTAGTTTTCTGTTTAGGTCAGGGCCAGGGCCAGACTAGCTCTGTCTCTGGGATTGAACCCTTATCCTTATTCCGAATTTTTATCGTTAGTTGAAAAGATTTGAAACTTGTTCAATATGATCATTTGCATCTTATTTCTTCGAAATTCGGAAAAATCAGAAAAATCGCCAGAAAAATCAGGGATGATATTCGTAAGCATAGCGGCTGTACTCCGGGTAGTACTCAGATCGAAAAATAAAACTGGCCGATTAAATATAGAATTAATTTCTACATTGTGGCTATAATAATAATCCAACATCCCAATTCGGTGATCTGATAGATATGGCCATTCTCTACGGAATGTTTTCTTTTATCTTAAAAATTGTAGATTTGGGATGTTTTCGCACTTTTGCGGGGGCGGAAGGGGGCGTGGCTCATTTTTGAAATACACTACAAAAACTTCAGTCTGGAACCACACAGACCGGCCCAGCAACCCAAAAGGCAACGCTCTCAGGAGACGCCTGGACCAGCTGCAAAGCTATCCAGGATACGCTGATCGGTGGCGTCATCGGCAGAGGGAGCGCCACTGGGAAAATTCCGAGGAGCTAGTGGAAGTGGGTGGAAGCGGCATTGGCCGACCGCTGCTTCGAGCTCCTGGACAAGGGCGAAGCTGGTCGCAGTCGCCTGGAGAACGGAATTTGTACTATTTACCAACAAGTAAAAAACACTAAACAAATTTAGGCTATCCTTTAGCGTCAGTGCCAGTTACCTTGGGTTGGTAATAGACAAGAAGTTAAATTGGAACCTTAACACGAAAGAAAGAGTGAAGAAGGCTGCAATGGCCCTATAGACTTGCAAACGAGAAGGGACGTGTGAGACGCATCTTACGCTTCACAACTTTTATATATTGTTCTTTTTTTTTAAATTTTACATTTGACATTTTACATATTTTCTACACCTGTCATCTACATCTACATAACTTCTCACGCCAACACGCTATTTTCGCTACCCCTTTCCCCTAGAGCCGCACACTGCAAATAGATATGGTCATTCCCTAGGGAATGGCGTTTTTAGTTTTCTTTTATCTTCAAAATTTTAGCCTTGGGAGGTTTTCGCTCTTTTCCGTGGTCGGAAGGTGGCGGGAATCATTTTTTAAATACGCTTGTAACAGTGTGACCATACAAAAGTCTGGATGCAAAATTTGGTCTTATAGTCTCTGAGAACTAGCCGACAAACAAGACGGACAGACATAGACTCGGCTATTGCTGCTGATCAAGATCGGAAACGTTTCCTTTTGTGCGTTACATGCATCCACTTTGTGCACAAATACAATACACCCTATTTACTCTTCGAGTCCCGGGTACAAAAAGTATGGTGGCCGGCTCCATCAAAAAAGACAATCACTGCTTAACTGGCAAAATTCCAACGAACGGCCACTCTTTGAATCAGTGGCTCTCTCCGCGCCACACCAAATGATGCACTAAATGCTATCCTATGCCTGCAGGGCATAGACCTTTCTGGGAAGAAACAGGCAGTAAGGGCAGCAATTCGTCTGCGCGACTCGGACCATTGGACGTCACGACCCTATGGTCACTCGGCGATCCTAAGGGACAAAAACATAGTACCTCACAGAACTGATTATTGCGTTCCCAAGGAGTACACAGCTAGCCCCTACGAGGCTCGAGGGCACACATGGCCCAAGGGGGGCCATACAAACCTTTACAGGCGGATCCAAATTGGAAAATAGGGTTGGCGGAGGAATTTACTCCGAGGAACTAAACATGAAGTACTCATTCCACCTTTCAGATCACTGCAGTGTTTTCCAAGCGGAAGTCATGGCGATCAATGATGCGCTGAGAGACTACCGTCACGGCTACTCACTAAATATCTACAGTGACAGCCAGGCGGCACTCAAATCACTAAACGCGATTTCTTCGAACTTTACCAAAGTGGAAAATGGTCGCAAATCTCTCCATGAGATGGCAGATAAATGTGTTATTGCCTAATATGAGCCTTAACCAAGATAAGAAGGAAATACATATGCCAATGGCCACTTGTAAGCTCATTATAAAATAATATTATACCCTGCAATCAAACAACAGATGGCAAATGGTTACACGATGTCACAAGAAGTCACACCACTCGACAAACTCGGCCAGACATCTCGAAAAAGAGCACCGCTGAGCTATGCAAACTTAGTAGGGCTGGGTGCAGCGTAGCCCATCGCTCCCTCAAAGGGCAGTGGCTAATAGGCTACCACGCAAATAGGCTAGGTGCCCCCTACAACGATTTTTGTCGTAGCTGTAGAGACGAGGACAAGGAGGAGACAGTGGAACTTATGTTCTGCTCTTGTCTAGCTCTCAGTAGAAGGATGCTAAGATATGTATCTGGGCGGAACCCAGCAGAACGCAGCCCTCCTCCCGCCCAACCGACCGAGGGGCGCTGCCGCATGACGCGCGGCGCGATTAACCGAACCGGTCGCGAGCATGCAGGAAAGATAGATGTTAGGCTAATATTCGAGGAAAATTAGAACTAAACACAACTAAACTAGAGCAAGTATAGCTAAGCAAGCAAAATGATCAAAGTCAGAAACAAGTCAAAGCTAAAATTTGTTTGTTTCTCTCTCTTTATATTTACAATCTGTTTTTGTAAACAATAATTAAATTGTATAAAGCTAAAATGAAACTAACTACGGGAGAGGTAGGCGTATAGTATAAGAGATTTAAGAAGAGGAAGGGAGTTAGTCGAGGATATAATGTGATAGAGGGAATTATAATCCGAGCATAAGACCCTAAAGGGTTCGTGCAAGGCATAATTCGATCGGCACAGTTTAAGGAACAAAGGAATATAGTTTCTAGTGGGTATAATGGGAATCGTAAAGTTTACGCCCCTCAACAGGTCAGGGCTGTCTACATCCCCCTTGATCAAGTTGTGCATACAAATTACACCAAGCATTTTTCTACGATTAACTAAGGATGGAAGGTTTATTAGAAGGAGTCTACTACAGTAGGATGGCAGTCTCACAGTTGCATCCCAGTTGAGGCTACGCAGGGCAAAACGTTTTTCTGCACTGATTCAATACGGTCCTGATGATGTATGTTGTACTGTACGCCCCTCAACAGGTCAGGGCTGTCTACATCCCCCTTGATCAAGTTGTGCATACAAATTACACCAAGCATTTTTCTACGATTAACTAAGGATGGAAGGTTTATTAGAAGGAGTCTACTACAGTAGGATGGCAGTCTCACAGTTGCATCCCAGTTGAGGCTACGCAGGGCAAAACGTTTTTCTGCACTGATTCAATACGGTCCTGATGATGTATGTTGTACTGAGGGCACCATACTCATGAGCCGTATTCTCAAATCGGACGAACAAGCGGGATATAGAGAGTCTTCGTTATATAGGGGTCATCAAATTCTTTTGACCACCTCTTTATAAACCCAAGCACACCCATGGCTTTATTTACCATGGTAGGAATGTGTTCAGAACACTTTAACTTGGGGTCTAGCTTAACACCTAGATCTTTAACCAATGTAATTCTCTCAAGAGAACTGCCGAAGAGGGTGTAAGGAGCCATGAAGGGCTGGAGCGATAAAAAGTCATTACATTGCACTTCGAGGCATTAAGGTGTAACATATTTGCACCACACCATGACTGAAAGCTATTGAGATCTGATTGCAGGCGATACTGAGATGAAATGTCATTATACCGGATGCAGAGCTACATAACATAAGTACATAAGTACTCTAGAATTTGTCAATACAGAAGGCAGGTCATTAATAAAGAGTGTGAAAAGTAAGGGGCCTAAATGGCTACCCTGTGGTACTACAGAAGTAACCATAACAGGTAAAGATAAGGAGTTTTTGAAGAGGAATCTTTGAGACCTAAAACACAGGTAGCTAGAAATCCATCTCAAAAGATTGGGCGGAAACCCTAGAAGCTCAAGCTTTTGTGCAAGAAGAGAATGGTTTACAAAATTGAATGCCTTACTTAAATCAGAGTAAATAACATCCACCTGCAGGTTTCTTTGGAATCCTTTAATGACAAAGGAGGTGAACTCAAAAAAAATATTAGTGGTTGTTGATCGTCGCCGTATAAATCCGTGCTATGAATGAATTATAGTTTTTATTCTATGGCGGAACTTTTAATACCCGGTACTCGAAGAGTAAATAGGGCACATTGTATTTGTGTACAATGTAGATGTATGTAACGCACAGAAGGAAACGTTTCCGACCCCATATACATGTATTCTTGATCAGCATTAATAGCCGAGGCTATGTCTGTCCGTCTGTCCGTCTTGTTTGTCGGCTAGTTCTCAGAGACTATAAGAGTGTACTATACAAGTGTATTTAAAAAATAAGCCCCACCCCCTTACGCCCCAGCAAAAGGGCGAAAACCTCCCAAACCTACAATTTTGAAGATAAAAGAAAACTAAAAGTTTCGTAGGGAACGACCATATCTATCAGATCGCAACATTGAGATCCGAGTGGATCATTATTATAGCCACAATGAAGAAATTAATTTGCAGTGGCTAAACCCCCCCTGTCCAGCAACTTCTGTTGTTTTTCACATTTTCTCATTCACACTCGCAAAACCATAAACGACGCCCAAATAATGCAACTAATAATAACGGGAAAATTCGTGTTTTTTAGGTTTTTTATGATTGATCTAGCATTTTTAGTTCAGCTGTCTCTCCATAGATTTTGATGAGCAAAACCAAATAATGCAACTGTACATAAACAAATATTGGACACATGATTTATTTTTTGTACTTTTCCCGACATATTAAAGTCAACATTTTGTAAAAAAAACCTCACAATACGTCACAAAAATCAAAATATCAGTCAACAATTTTGTAAAAAAAAGTTCCGCCATAAAAAAGCCATAATTCATTAAAACATTTAAATGTCCGAAATCTATCAGAAAATGTCGGTTTGGCTCAAAGCGGAACAAAAAATTGGATTTTGTCGAGTAGGGTAATTGACAAACTGACCCGACGAGTCCTTCTTATATAATTTCTTCATGTCTATGGTAATTGTTTCCTTTTTCGCCTTTACGATGGCCTCAAGCTTTTAGAAAAGGACGGTGGTCATTTTTCTTTCCACTTCAATGGCAGTTTTGTCTCAATTTTATTGAGACTTTACTTTCTGTTTGCTAGATAGCCCCGCGGCACATAACGCAAATGTATCTTTTTCGTGCTGCTCGAAAACTGCCATCGAATACCACAAAATACCATCTGCGGATTTTCTAGGATTCATTATTTTTCGATATGAGTACAGCCGCTAGAAAGTGGTTTATGCGCGACAACATTTCTTATCGGTCCGATTCGAAGATCACTTTAGCGGTAGTAGCTGAGCGAAATCAGAACGGGTATCGACGAAACTCTTCAACATGAAAAACTGACGAAAACACAAGAAAGCTGTCAGCCTGTCATTCGTTTTTCTGTAAACGATTCCGTTCTTGTGAATCTGTTCCTGAACGACCTTCGGATACAAGGTCACCTACGCGGATGATCTAGTAGTACAGGTTACGGAAAAGTACCTGTCCACAATTAGTGATTTTCTAAAATCTGCACTAGGAATGAATAAGTACGCCAGAACTGTCTAGCGGTCAATCCTCAAAAAACTGAATTGGTGCTCCTGGAAGATGGTAGCTTTCTTACTTCAGTAGGAAGACTTTTACAACCGCATATCATTCTCTGGATGTATAAAGCGATAATTAGGTGGGAAGCGGTACACCTAAGCTCAACTGGAGAACCTACGTAGAGTCCAGCGGACAGCATACCTGGGGATCTCCGGATCTCTCAAATCCACCGTACAGGCGGCTCTGGACACTTTGTTAGATCTGGGACCAATAGACCTGCACATAAAGTGTAAGGCAGAGACTAGTGCTGTGAGGCTACTAGCCATGCAGTTCTTTAGGCCAACGCCGTATGGCCACGCCACTGTTCTCCGTAAGGAAGAATGTGGAAAGGTCGGTCAGAGTGACTACTGTGTCTCGGAACTCTCATGGAAAAGGAACTTCAAGGGACCCATACCGGACAGGAAAGCGCCGAAGCGAAATACTGCGATCGGACAGAACGAGCTCTCCATCTTCACAAATGGTTCTAAGACAGCCGAGGAACAGGCGCTGGAATCTACTCTGAGGAGCTAGCAACCACAATATCCTTACGACCACCAGACTTTTGCAGTATATTCCAGGCTGAGATATATGCAGTCTGGCAAGTGGCATAGTTGTTAAACACCCTGGATATACCTCCTAGGAACATATCAATCTGTTTGGAAATCCAGGCTGCTATCAATGCCCTTGTATCCTGCAAGACCACAAGCAGACTAGTAGGCGATACGCTGGACGCACTTATCCGGAGTAGACCGCTCTCAATCACACTCACATAGGCCTCGGGTCACACTGCCATCGCGGGCAATGAGAGTGTGGACGAGTGCGCCAAAACTGGAACTGGAAAACATCCCCTGCACAGGATAACATCCAATGACGAGGGTGGCCATCACAATGGGCAGTACTGCCTCCGTGTGATGTCGGCTTGACCGAGCAGCCCAAGAAACCTAACCTAAACTAAATCATCGTTCGTTCTCTTTCGTAGTGACCACACGTGTCACTCCACGGGTTCTGCAAGTCCTTCGATCGCTTGCTACAGCAGCTAATTTCGTTTGCCACTCCAAGGGCAACGACAGCCGCTGGTGATCCAGTTTCGGCTACCAAATTGATCATCTCGGAGAACACGCAGCCAGTTACGACTGTAGCGTCCGTTTCCCTGGAGTCCGCTCCAAGCCCCTTAAGTATCGCATATATTTTGATTCCACCAACCAATTAACGTCCCGGACCACCGGATATTGCCGTCACAGGTACCAGATCTGGGAGTTTTACCACAGCGGCAAGTTTTATGTTTCTCGGCTTGTTCCTGACCTCCCTGACCACTTTTATGCAAAACAAAATAAAAGTTGTTGGCTTAAAGGTGGAGAAGTTTAATTTATCTTATGAAAGGGAGAGACCATTTGCTCAGCCAATCTCCGCTATCTGATAAAGACCATTTAATAGTTATTGGTGATTTCAACCTGCCAGGTACTGTTTGGTCTTCGATTAACCTTGTGCCCATGACACAACATGACTTTATTGATGATCATCCTACTTTCGAAGTGTCGGTAGATATTGGACCTACTGTATCGGATCGTGCGGGTGGGCTATCTGAACGCGTCCGCTGCTTTCGTAAAGCCGAGTTTACGAAGCTCAATAATTTAATTAGGGATTTTGATTGGTCCGCTCTGTACTTGTGCACTAACGTTATTGAAGGCACAAACATTTTTACACTCGGTACTCGAAGAGTAGATAGGTTATATATTGTATTTGTGCACAAAGTGGATGTATGTACCAAACAGAAGGAAACGTTCCCGATCCATAAAATATATATATCCTTGATCAGCATCAATAGCCGAGTCGATAAAGCCATATCTGTCTGTCCGAAGCTTAAGAATCGTCTCACACGTCCCTTCTCGTTACTCTTTGCTCTGCGTGGTCTCAAATGGAATGCAACTGTAAGACTGCCACCCTACCGTAGTAAATAACTTCCAATAAGCCTTCCATCCTTAGATCATTGAAACGTTGTTTTTGTTGATATAATGATATCGTCTTCTCCAGCTGAATTGAAGTAAATCGTCTCCATTTAATGCTCTTTTCTAGACGTCTTGCGCTTGTTTTGCTTTTTTTCTTCCTCCTGTCGCAAATCTGTCGACAAAAGATAACATTTGTATACCCTGTACTCGAAGAGTATATAGTTTATATTGTATTTGTGTGAATAACGGTTGTATGTAACGCACAGACCCCATAAAGTATATATATTCTTGATCAGCATCAATAGCCGAGTCGATTGAGCCATGCCTGTCTGTCCGTCCGTCTGTCCGTCTTGTTTGTCGGCTAGTTCTCAGAGACTATAAGAGCTAGAGCCACCAAATTTTGCATCGAGACTTCTGTATGCTCACACTGTTACAAGTGTATTTAAAAAATGTGCCACGCCCCCTTCCGCCATGCAAAAGGCGAGTACCACCCAAATCTACAATTCTGAAGATAAAAGAAAACTAAAAACGCCAATTCGTATGGAATGGCCATATGTATCAATTGGGATTAATTTCCAGTGGCTACAACCACCCTGTCATCCAGCTTTTGTTGTTCTTTTCACATTCTCTCATTCACACTCTGCTTCTGCTTCTGCTTCACTCGGCCTCTGCCTCTGCCGATGCCTGTGCCGATTTTTAACCCACCCCGTCCCATGAAGAAAATATAAGGAGGCCTCGTCGGTGACAGAGTGACTTGTTTGCTTGTCGACGCGGAAGGTTGGTTGCGGACAAAATGTTTTTTCCAATTTTTTCAATATGTTTTTTTTTTTAAACAAAGACTACTATCATGTAGCAAACTATTAAAAATGATATTATGAAACAATTATTATGTTTTTTTCACATTGCTTTCAAATGGTTAATCTGCACAATCCATTGTCGTTGCCCTCACACTTACAGCGAGAGCCCTTTCACTCGCACTTTCCACTCCAATTTCTTAGTTTTGCCGACGAGATCTCCTTATAGTTTCTTCATGCCCTGTCCTGCAGCTTATATTTGTTCTTTTTTTTTTGTGCGGGCGCTGCCTCTGCCTCGAGTCTGCAGTGTGTGGGTCTTGGGAAGGGGGGCGAGCTAAAGGAGCGTGTTGGTGTGAGTAGTGTTGTTGATGCAGATGACAGATGAAAAAAAAATTTAAAATTTAACAAATAACCGCTAAGGTGCAGATGTAGTACTGAGTGCCGGGTATAAAAGTTGTGACGCGTTAGAAGCTTCGAGATGAAATTATTTAATCGGCTAGTTTTCTGGTATATTTTCTGATGATATGAGTTCTCGACTGCAATATTCTTGACCCAACATTTTCTGAGGAACAAAAAGCAGGGTTGATTTCTTATCGTTTGTGTGGGAAAATCGTCCCTGATTCTGTAACAAGAATATTTTGAGCGCTTGAGTGCTGGGCTTTCCGTACGAATATCTTCCCTGATTTTTCTAGCAGTGTTTTTTCGGATCTGAGTACTATGCTTGAGCAGTGTCAGATCTCAAAAGCACACTAGGTGGCTAGAAAAATATATGGCACTTTTAGCTAAGCGACGTTTTGTCTGATCTGTACTAGGCTGAAGGCGAAGAGATAACTTTAGTAGGTAAATGCTTAAGGTTGAGTCTTAGCTTAATTTATTCACGTATTTTATCTTAACAAGAAAGTGAAACATTTTTCTTTACTTACTCTGATATCCTTAAGTGATAAAATATCATTGGTAAATGTGTTATTTATAACAGCTGGCTTATTTTTAACGCTGGGAAAAATAATGCCACCTTTTCGAATAGTTGATTTTGTAGGAATAGGGCTGTTAGAACTTGTCGAAGAGGAAAGTGTTCCATTTTGCATACTTATGTTGGCACTTTTGGACAATATTGGCACATCCATTGTTGTGACATCCCTAGGAGAAGTAGCTGTTGGTGATTGGAAAGTTGATGTGGATGTTGTGGTCGACAGTGGTATAGAAGGCAATATTGGAGGCAATGGCGTGTTAACCTCTGTAAAATTGTCATCTATTATTGAATATCTTTCAAAAAATATAAAAATGAGAAAATGTCCTTAAAAAAGAATATAAATTAAATTACTTGCTTGGGTTATATTTCACCAATCGATCAATGGTCGAGTCCACTTCAAGTTCCGTGGGAACTGGAGGCGTTGCCAGTATTTGCACATCATTCTCTTGTTTTTTTAAACGCTTTTCGATCATATCTAAGTTGTTGTTAATTAAGTTAGTTTTTGTTTTTAGATCTTGGTGAATTTCATCAATGGCCCGTTCCTGTCGTTGTGTTTGTGTCAAAATAGCATCAGACTTTGGTAAAAGATGATCAACTGTAGATTTTGTACCGACCACAACGTCCCAAACTTCCTCCATTTTTTCAGAAACAGAAACCATAGGACGTATTTGCTTAACTAAAGCATCAATTTTGCTTGATTTGATGGGTGGCGGTGCAGTTGTCGTGATATTAAATGGATTTACTTGCTTGTGATGATTTACCACCGCATAGTGAATATCGTGTATCATTCGAATCATTCGCCCTATATTTTCGGACACAATGTTAATGTGAAATTGCAACTTTTTGTCGATACTGTCTGTTGAATCACGAAGACCACTTAGTTCTTCTGATACATGAGTCATCGCTTCTGGGTTTAAAGCCTTTGTGACATCAATTACATTCATTGCTATAGGCTTTTTCTCACTTGCCTCAGCGTTAAAATCTTCTCCTTGTAAAAAGTTATTATCTATTTGTGATTTTAGAACCTCTAGTTTGATATCAATATTAGTAACTTTTTCGTCCAACTGTACTAATTGATTCTCAAGGATATTGCTCGAAGAATTAAGAGGTTTTGTTTTTTGTTTGTCCTTATCCGAACGGGCAACTTGTATTGCAGGAACATCTTGAACAAGGTGGGCCTCTAACCTGTGAAGCTTAGATATAATCAATTCACTTTTTCCTATATTATCAGACACTCTACTATCCAAATTATTCATGTGATTCATCATAAGTTCCACTGTTTTGTCTAAATTATCAATTCGTTTTAGTTTTCCTTCAAGTGTGGTTATAATAATTTCAAATATATTCAGTAGTTGTTGCTCTCTAGAAATCAAAACAGAAAGATAATAGATTATAACCTTGTTTTATTTCGGTTGTTTTCTTAACACTTATTCCGCAGCTGGCAAGCGGTGCTGGCGTGAATCTAAGAAAAGCTGGGAGAGTATTACAGGAGAATGCTACACCTTGCAATACTGAAATACTAAAGCTTAGTTAACGATTACACTGGAATTGAATTGGATTGGATTGGATTGAATTGGAGATATTAAGCTTTCAAAAGACTTAAAAACTCTTTCGTTATACCCGGTACTTTTAGAGTAAACAGAGTATATTGTGCGTAACGGAAAGAAAGAAACATTTCCGACCCTATAAAGTATATTCTTAATCAGCATCAATAGCCGAGTCGACACAGTTATGTCACTCTGTCTGTTCGTCCGAGCGCCTAGTCTCAGAGCAACAAAGTTTTGCATCCAGACCTCTGTAATATCACACTGTTACAAGTGTAACACAAATTGCGAAAATCTCCCACATTCACAATTTTAAAGATAAGAGATTACTAACAACACACTTCCGTGGAGGCCATATCTATAAGATCCCCGGGGGATCTGGGGAATAGTGGCAAGATAAAAGGGAGTGTTGGTGTGAGAAGTTATGTAGACCCTGCTGTACCAGAAAACATCGATATACTAGGGGCAAGACCCCTGCAAACTCGCTTCGCTAGTTTGCCAACCCCCATAATTGTTTATATGAAACACTAATGAAATGATAAATTCATCTACAAAAAACAACAATGGAAACAAAAAATATTAAAAAGAACAAAGCTCTTAACTTAAAATTTAATATTATTTGTTCTTCATTTGCTAATGATTATATATGTACTGTGACGATGCACATTTTTGTGGTATGTAAGTCGTTATAGTTGTTAGTAATAAGTATTCTGAAATTATACTATAATGGTTTTAGTAGGAAGTTATATTTTTAGGTTACAGGTCCTTTGTCATTAAAGGCTTCCAAGGTAACTTGCAGACGGATGTTATATACACTGATTTCAGTAAGGCATTCGATTCTGTAAATCAATCTTTCGAGATGGATTTCTAGCTGACTGTATTCTCGGTCTCAAAGAGTCCTCTTCAAAAACTCCTTATCTTCACCTATTAAATTTACTTCTGGAGTACCACAGGATTACCATTTGGGCCCCCTACTTTCCACAGTCTTTATAAATGACCTGGCTTTTGTATAAGCTCTGCGTCCAGTATAAGGACATTTCCTTTCACTCTAGCTCGCAATCAAATCTCAACAAATTTCAGTCATGGTGTTGTGTAAATATGTTACAACTTAATGCCTCGAAGTGCAATGTAATGACTTTTTATCGCTCAAGCCCCTTCCTGGCTCCTTACACCCTCTGTGGTAGTTCTCTTGAGAGAGTACTTAGAAAGTTCGGGCAACCAACCAGACTTCGGAACGGACGGGGTGGGTTTAGCCACTGCAAATGATTTGCTTCATTCAGTCTATAATAATGATCCAATCTGATCAATTCCCTACGGAATGGCGTTTTCTTTTATCTTCAAAATTATTGCTGTGGGAGATTTTCTCCCTTTGCGGGGCCGGGCAAATTTTTAAATACACTTGTAACAGTGTGAGCATACAGAAGTCTGTATACTAAATTTGGTGGTTCTAGATTTTATAGTCTCTGAGATCCAGGCGCTAAAAAAGATGGACGGACAGACGGACATGGCTCTAACGACTCGGCTATTGATGCTGATCAAGAATATATATACTTCCTGGGGTCGGAAACAATATACCCTATTTACTGTTGTATAATTGGGATCCGATTGGATCATTATTATAGCCAGAATGAAGAAATTAATTTGCAGTGGTGTTCCGCTCTGGGGGAGGGGCCGAGCTAAAAGTGCGTGTATGCGTGAGAAGTGATGTAAATGTAGATGAAATATGTAGAAAAAATGTAAAATTGTAAAAAAATCCACTTAGGTACAGTTGTAGCACTGAGTACCTTGTATAAAAGTTGTGACGCGTAAAGAGTGTCTCGCACATCCCTCCTCTTTTACAGTTTACTTGACACAAGTTTTGACACGTGTGTCCCACTCTCGTGTCCGATTAGATCCGGGAAGCCTCCTTGGTTCACCAAAGAGTTATCCAGTCTAAAGAACCTAAAATCAAGACTATTTAAAAAATCTCAAGAAGTTCGTTATTCTTCTTCTCTTTTTCGTTAAGTAATAGCTCGATCTTATTTCTCTATTCCTAATGCTTAATGCTATAGGAACTACCTATTTCGATGCAGGATGCAATTTGACAGCTTTGTTAACAGTAAGCGTAGAGCGTCCGCACATCTATCCTCGCTTTCCTTTCTAAATATGTCAGCTAACAGAGAGACGGCTGCAGAAAATGTGATAAGCCAGTGGCTATTGAAACCGTGAAACATCTCATCTGCATCTGCCCGGCCTTCGCAGGAGCAAGAAGAAGATACCTAGGCGCCTCGGTGCCTAGCCTACCTAACCTAACCTAAGGCCGTGCTTTTGGAGCTCTATTTGTCGACGTTCATCAGCGATCTCAATCGATTAAATTCTTGTGGGAGATAAGAACGAGTTGGTGGAATTGAAGAAGCGGCTCCTTTCCGAAGCGAATCTGAAGGCAGCTCAGCAGTTTTGCGTAGCGGATCATGTTGACAGGGGGCTATTCCCCCTCGCCCTCCCCACATCGTACTGCTTTGGGAGGCTGCGCTTAAGACAGCAAACCATAATTTATACCATTCCGCTTCCAGTTCCTTAGTCTGCTTCGATGACCTCAGCGCACTCGTGTGTTTTTTATACCCACTACTCGAAGAGTAACGAGAAGGGACTTGTAAAACGCTTCTTACGCGTTACAACTTTTATACCCGGCACTCAGTACTACATATGTACTTTAGCGGTGTTTTGCCAAATTTTACATTTTTTTCTTCATCTGTCGTCTACATCTACAACACTTCTCACACCAACACGCTCCTTTAGCTCGCCGCCCTTCCCTAGACCCACACACTGCAGACTCGCGCCAGACGAACATTAAAAACAACAAAAGCTGCGGGACAGGGTGGGTTTTAGCGTCTGAAAGTTAATTTCTTCATTCTGGCTATAATAATGATCCAATCGGATCCCAATATGGTGATCTGATGGATATGGTCATTCCTTAAGGAATGGCGTTTTTAGTTTTCTTTTATCTTCAAAATTGTAGGTTTGAGAGGTTTTCGCTTTTTTGCGGGGGCGGAAGGGGGCGGGGCTCATTTTTGAAATACACTTGTAACAGTGTGAGAATACGGAAGTTTGGATGCAAAATTTGGTGGCTCTAGCTTATATAGTCTCTGAGATCCAGGCGCTCAACAAGACGGACGGACAGACCTACAGCCGGACAGAGCGACGGACAGATGCTGATCAAGAATATATATACTTTATGGGGTCGGAAACGTCTCCGTCTGTGTGTTACATACATCCACTTTGAGCACAAATACCCTATTTACTCTTCGAGTACCGGGTATAAAAAGGGTACCCCCCATAAAGTATGTTCATTTTTGATCAGCTTCAATAGCCGAGTCAATATAGCCATGTCTGTCTGTCCGTCCGTCCTTTCGTCTTGTTGAACACCAGGATCTCAGAAACTATAAAAGCTAGAGCCACCAAATTTTGTATCCAGATGGCTGTATGCTCACACTGTGTATTTGCGAAAATCGGCTGTATCTACAATGTTGAAGATAAAAAAAACTAAACACTATCTAATGGATCACTGGATTGGGATCAAATTGGATATTTATTATAGCACGAATGAAGAATTTGATTTGCAGTGGCTAAACCCCGTCCAGCAGCTCTCTTTTATTTTTTGCACATTCTCTCATCCACACTCTGATTCGTGTAGTGTGCGGCTCTAGGCGAAGGGGCCAGAAAAAAGCGTGTGTGGGGTCGGAAACGCTTCCTTCTTTGTGTTAAATTTTTTCCGCACAAATACAATATTTACCCCATTTACTCTTCGAGTACCGGGTATAAAAAGTCGGTTTGGTTCCTTGAGGAAAAAAAAGTTCGATTTTGTCGAGTAGTGTCATTGACTCCCTCAGAGCACTGGCAAGTGTTTCAAAACTGTCTCCCAGTCCACTCTGAGGAAGAGTAGCCGAACAGTAGCAACACTGACGATACCCTTGTGGTGCCTCCTCGATTAAGTAGCTCACATTATCACATCCTTCCCCCAACAGTCTCTACCCAAATCCCAACGACCATCACACACCGGGCCGAACTAAGAGTGTTATTCGATCCTTGCCGAGAGTCAGCCTGGCTGGAAAGCCACCGCGGTAGAAGACTCTGAAGCGAGCCCAAAGACGCCGCATCTCGGACTTGGGGTGGGTGGTGAATGGGCTCCCAAAACTTATACCTTGGCGCAGTGGCTATGTAACCATGCAGCTACTCTTCCTAATGGTAACGTTGCGGGGGGCGAGTTTCCATCGTCAAGTGCCCAAGCAAAACATACGCCGAGAGGAGAAGTGCTGGCTACCTTCTCCGCAGTCCAAATGCCACCAAGATGTCCAGCACATTAAATCAGTTTTAGTGGCCATCGAAGACGCTGCCTAACTTTGGAACAGAAGCGTCGAACAGAGAAGCAGCGCTCGCAGGAGATAGCTGGGCCAGCCCCGAAGAGCCAAGAGTTCTGCCGATCGTCTCTTTCGAGCAAATTGCTATGGAGAGGACGCTAATCGGTGTCGTAGACAAAGGGATAGAGTTTGTGTACCCGCCTGCACGAATGAGCCAGATCTCTTCCTGAAGATGTTTGTAGAGGGGAAACACTCTCCTTCCAGCATCAGATTGAAAGGTGGTAAAAGCTCAGACGTCACATGGACCCTCAGACCAGGCGGTGGTCATTCTCAACAAGGAGTCGCTGGCCCCGATTGAGGCAGCTAAAGGCGAGCTGATATTCGGCTTCAGCCCAGTGTCCATCAAGTCCGACGTAGCGTCCGAGGCGCGTTCTCTAGACAACCCAGTCGAGCATGACGTTACCTCGGAGATCGAGGCACCGGAAGGTGCATTGGAGTTGATCTAGGACGGGTGCTCCTCGGCGACCACGCTGATGCATGACTTCGAGTATATGTGTCTCGAGCATGACGCGATATTCGACGAATCAGAAGCAGATATTACAGTGGTTGAGAAACCCGATGCTAAGACTAATAATCTTACAAATCCCTGTAAATCAGCAGCAGATTCCCTAATACTCCTCTGGGACAAAAGTGGAGCGGATGTAGGCCTGTTCTATGAGCCTTGGGTTGGACACAAGGTCTGTGGACTAGCGACGAAGGAGTATAAGCTAATAGCTGCTCAAAAAGAAGGTAAAATTCGAACCTGTAGTCTTGCCAGAAGGCATCTAAATATCTTTCCGCTCCGTAACTTTAGCAACGGCGACAACACCGAGTTGCAAAGGAAACACCTGAGACTGGCGTCCCCCTACATGGCTCACGAGGAAATTGATCCGAGAGGTAGGACCCAAGCCTGCTTATAGGCTAGGCTAGGCTAGGCGCCAACTTTCACTGGGTGACTCTTTTTTTCCCGGTATTCAGTCAGCATATACATATGTACATATGTATGTACCTTAGCGTGATACATATGTATGTCAATTTCCTTTCCGTAATTTTGAAATACACTTGTAAAAGTGTAAAATCACTGAAATCTGGATGCAAAATTTAGTTGCTGTGGCCTTTAGGTTAGGTTGAGGTGGTTGTCAAGATTGCCACAATCCCGACACTTAGGCCGGTTTCGGCCCGTTGTGATATCGCTTGGATCTACTCCTCTTCTCCTCCCGCTTTGCAAGGTGTCAGCCGTGGTTCCAACCCGGTGCCCTTACAAAGTTTGCTATCTTCATGGGAAAGTTCGTTTAGAAAAGCTAAGCCTAAATATCGAGCCTCCTTCTAATGAGATCCGAACAGATGTTCCACTATATCCTCCTCGTCCTCGACTATACAGCTGCGACAAAAGTCGTTATAGGGGCACCAACCTATTTGCGTGGTTGCCTATTAGCACTAAGCAAACAACCCATAGAGACTCCAAACATCCAAAACACTGGCTGCATAAAGAGTATAGGGGATTGGTTCCCAGTTCCTTCGGCTCTCGTTGCCGATGACTTCGTCTGAGAGAGTTTGAAGCAATGATATAAGGAGGTGCTTTTGCGTGGCGTTCTAGGGTGTTCGGTCTCTAACTGTTCAGTGCGTGCTCGCTTGTTCATGCAAAAGGTTGTGTGCGGACGAAGTTGTTCGTTGTTTTTGCTAATAAAATTTGATTTATTGAGAATTAACAGCACAAGCAAAAATATATATACTAAGAAGCCAAAATAACGACTACTTTCAAGTAGTAGGTGATTGAAAAATTAATTTTAAAAAAATAACTTATACTCATTTTCTTGTCATGGGCTACTTTAACCACCATGCCATCATAGGGTTAATCCGTCACACGATAGTCTCGGTTCACTCACACTAACTGCGCAGAACCCTTTCACTCTCACTCACAATCAGCATCCATACGTGACAAACGGGCCCGACGGCACCTCCTTATATAATTGCTTCATGGCGCAGATCAACTATGCTGGCATAACTTGGCCACAGTTCATAGAAGTGTTTATTCACAGCTATGACGACTCTGAGACGCCGGGCGCCATCTTGTTGGACATGCCCAACGGACGGCCGAAGACAGGCGAGGGCTTGTCCGCATATGGAAGCCGACAATTGACGACTAATGACCAAATGGAAGTCGATTAAACTGGAAGAAATAGCTGTGCCTTTCGTATTGGCACACACATCGCAGATCGACACCATACTGCAACATCTACTTTTCACCACCAATATAATGAATACTTAGAAGTGAACTACAGCAGCATTTGAAGACTTTAGACCATTCGATCAGCCCCGATAAGAAGAGGTTTAAGGCACACAATCCAATGAATTGGCAGTACTGTGGGAATCCTGGATATAAAATGCTGGAATGCCCGAAATTCCCGAAAGGGGAAGGCCGAACAAACCAGACCAAAACCATTATATGAAAACCCATTGGCGGGACGCGACAGGACTGGAGGGACTTCTTTTAAATGCGGAGACATCGGTCATATTGCATCCACATGTACGAAGGGAACCGCTGTAGCGTTTAGCAGTATGAGTGAGAAGCGAGTGTACGTCTGTGTCGTGCTGAAGCCGAAAGGAGTTTTATATCAATTTGGTGAGCTCTTTCCATTTTTCTTTGACTGAGGTGCCGAGTGCTCTTTGATCAAAGATAACTTAGCAGAAAAACGAGAAGGGACGTGTGAGACGCTTCTTACGCGTCACATCTTTTATACCCGGTACTCATTACATCTGTACATTAGCGGTTTTTGTCAAATTTTACATTTTTTCTTCATCTGTCATTTACATTTACAACACTTCTCACGCCAACACACTCTTTTCCCACCCACACCCTCCCCTAGAGCCACACACTGCAGAGTCACGGCAGAGACGTGGCACAGGCCGAGTCAGAGGTACGGAAGAGGCAGAGGTCGCACACTGCGCGAAGCAGAGTGTGGATGAGAGAATGTGCAAAAAAAACATAACCTGCGGGACGGCTTGGGTTTAGCCACTGCAAATGGATTTTGTCTCATTCTGCCTATAAAAATGGTACAATCGCATCTTATATGATAGATATGATCATTCCCTACGGAATCGAGTTTTTAGCTTTCTGTTATCTTCAAAATTGTAGCTTTGGAAGGTTTTGAAATTTTAAAAATTTTCTTGAACATTTTAGGAATAGCGGATAAGAGGTACCTATAGAGGTATAGCTCTCTATGGTTTATAGCGCCAAACCCCTACCGAGATGGGGGGAAAGCTAATAGAATGGATGGATAGAGTAAATAGTTTAAGCTAAGGTCAGCACAGAGACTCGGCACAGTACCTGAGTACTCAGCCGGGAAAGTCCGTCAGGGCCCGGTGAAAATACCGGCTTAACTAATTGAAAATCATGAAGTAAGGAGCCTTCTTTAAACAAAGGGAAGAAATGCCATTCGACCTTGGTAGACTATATGAATACACATGACCAAGTTAGCTTTCCTGGGAATACGTTGAATGAAAAAATTGTGCAAAAAGATCGGTAATTGCCTGATCATTGTTAGCTGACGTATTTAGAAAGGAAAGCGAGGATAGATGTGCGGACGCTCTACGCTTACTGTTAACAAAGCTGTCAAATTGCATCCTGCATCGAAATAGGTAGTTCCTATAGCACTAGGCATTAGGAACAGAGAAATAAGATCGAGCTATTACTTAACGAAAAAGAGAAGAAGAATAACGAACTTCTTGAGATTTTTTAAATAGTCTTGATTTTAGGTTCTTTAGACTGGATAACTCTTTGGTGAACCAAGGAGCCTTCCCGGATCTAATCGGACACGAGAGTGGGACACACGTGTCAAAATTTGTGTTAAGTACATTGTAAACGAGAAGGCACGTGTGATACACTTTTTATGTATATCTTACATAACTTCGTACGCCAACACGCTCTTTTAGCTCGGCACCCTCTTCTAGAGCCGTACACTGCGCGAAGCAGAGTGTGGATGAGAGAATGTGCAAAAAACAAAATAAAACTGCTGGTGCATTTTTGTGCACAAATACTAAATCTATATAGCAACACTATATAATTTTTTTTTTTTTTTACCAGGTACTCGAAGAGTAAATATTGTATATGTTATTTGTGCACAAAGTGGATGTATGTATCGCACAGAAGGACACGTTTCCGACCCCATAAAGTAGATGTATATCTTCTTGATCAGCATCAATAGCCGAGTCGATAATGCCATGTCTGTCTCTCCGTCCGTCTGTTCGTCCTGATGAGCGCCTAGTATGCTAGTATGCCTAGTATGTATGCTCACACTGTTACAAGTGTATTTCAAAACTGAGCCGCTCCCCCTTCCGCCCCCACAAAAGGTCGAAAACCTCCCAAACCCACGATTTTGAAGATAAAAGAAAACTAAAAACGCCATTCCGTAGGGAATGACCATATCTATCAGATCACCAAATTGGGATCCCATTGGATCATTATTATAGCCACAATGAATAAATTAATTTGCAGTGGCTAAACCCACCCCGTCCCGCAGCTTTTGTTGTTTTTTCACATTCTCTCTTTCTCTCTGCTTCTGCAGTGTGTGGCCTATGCCCCTGCTGATTCTAAACCCACCCCGTCCCGCAGTAAAATTTGACAAAAAAACCGCTAAGGTACAGATGTAGTACTGAGTGCCGGGTATACAAATTGAGAAGCGTAAGAAGCGTCTCACACGTCCCTTCTCGTTTTATATTGTAGTATGCACAATACAATACAATACTACAATATTAAACTTGTTAGCCGACATGCCGACAATTAAAGTTACAGTATATATGTATATATGTACGAATGTACATACATATGTATGTTCCTACATATGTATATGTATATATGCATCTACCAAAAATCATACCAAAAATATATACCCCTATATTTAATGAGTACCGTGTATAAAAACCCTTCAAAATATAGTAAAGTGAATTCGAGAAAATAAAAATGTTGGTACAGATCGTGTAGGCCAAAAGTTAGATTTTTCGGACTGTATAATCCTTGCTTAATCCACATTATTATATAAAAAACCTGTGCGCTTTTTAAGCTTTTCCCACTCCGTACAGTTTTCAATTAAACGTCTGTCCATATGTATGTACATGCATATGTATGTATGTACATATGTACACATTTGAATCACATTCACTTTTAACAAAGTGAACACAGTCAACACATCTGGGTTGACCATTTCCCACACCAATAAACAGACCGGTTTTCCACCAAGCAGCGTGAACTAAACCAAAAAGTCTTTCTTCTCCCTACTCTTAAGTTTTATTAGGATTGGAAATGTTTTCCTTATTTAGAAAATATTAAATTATTGAGAAAAAATAGTAAATAATTTTGAATTAATATGTTTGTATATATGTATGTATAACTGCACTTATTCCGAAATCGGTTTCCCATCACTTTCCTTGTATTTACTAATAGGCAAATTCATGTATGTTCATTTGTGTATGTATATAGGTATATACCTACATACAATACGTAAGCGTCATGGACGATTGTACATTTATGTACATACATATGTACATTTGTATGTGCTTGCACATATTTTTAAATAGGTTTAGGTTTTGGTATGTATGCCTGCGAGGTTTACAGTTAACCACTATGCAAAAAACCTGTTTGTTAGCGCAATCTTTTGTTTTGACCAGCGGATTTCTTTAATATGTTCATGTGTACCTTGTACATATGTACCTACATACATACATATAATCTCTGTTCATACATACATACATACATAAGTACATACAAACAACAAACGTCTTTAAAAATGCAAAATAACAGACCTTGTTCGCAGGTTTCCATTTCGAGATGTATTTAATGATTTTGTGGCAAGCTTGAAACTTGTGGTGGCGCTGTTGCCACTATTGAGTTGACTGGCACTTGTACGAGGTAACCGCGGATTTGTATTCCCATTTCCTGACAAGGGGCGCGCCGCACTACCAGCATTATTGCTCACGGCAAGTGCTCCCGGTAACATATCATGGTGCATGATGATTCCGATGCACAGTAGCATTAATGTAAGCACCGCCCGGCTAATGAATTTCCCCCTCCTTGTATAATCCAGAAAGGCTACCATGACTGCGAACCGTATCATCTCTACACTTTTATATATATTTGACACGACCGAGACGTTTTTACCTGAAATTATTTATAAATTTGTAAGTGGAATGTTTTTTATTTCATTGTACACATAAGAACATATACATATACATACAAATGTATTACAGAAAATGTTGCGACTGGTTCAGATTACAAAAATCAACTATCTACATACATAGATTCTTTAAATAAAATATTTTTAAAAAAATGTATCTTTCTTAATTTAATATTTGTTTTATATATACATATGTACATATATGAATATGTAAATATATATACATATACATAAGTACATAGCTTTTAAATAATATCGCAATAAATTTGATATCAATCTCTTGGGTGTTTTTTTTTTCACTTTTGATTTCAATATTTAACCAAACCAAAAATGAACATACAAAACCAATTTTTAGTCATAAATCCATTTTATTTACTTAAAAAAAACTTGAATGTACATTTAGAGGAAATCGTATATCTTCAACATTCAACAATTCACAACCGATTAAAGCCTTGGGTGAAACTTTTCTGTTTCTGTTATAGATCTCAGTAGTTAAACAGCTGCCTAAGCAACCACAAAACACAGCTTTACAACATGCCCAGAAACTCACCACAAAGATAGATATTGTGGAACTCGTTTACTCTATCCGAAAGTGAGAGTTGCTTTACAGTTCAATATAAGGCACTTATACATATGTAGATACATTTGTACGAACATAGATACATATGTATACAATATGCTATTGTAATACAATACTTAAATACAAGCGATCGTGTTCTTTTTGTGTACGTATGTGTTAATTTGATGATTACCCAAATACAAAGCACATATACAGGACAACATCAAGCCAACTTACTTGATTGATTAGTTATTGTGCCCGGTACTCGAAGAGATAAAAGGGCATTCAGCAGAATCTCATATGTATATTAGAACCATTTTTTTTCTGGGGCGATTCTAACTTCTAACGAAAAGGGACGTGTGAGACGCTTCTTACGCGTCACAACTTTATATCCGGCACTCAGTACTACATATGCACTATAGCGGTGTTTTATCAAATTTTACATTTTTTCTTCATCTGTCATCTACATCTACAACACTTCTCACACCAACACGCCCCGTTAGCTCGCCGCCCTTCCCTAGACCACCCACCCCTAGTACACTTGTAACAGTGTGAGCATGCAGAAGTATGGATGCAAAATTTCGCACAAATACAATCTACCCTATTTACTCTTCGAGTACCGGGTATAAAAATAAGAGAAAAGAAAAAACGCAATCCCGTAGAGAAAAGCCATATGTATCTATCAGACCACTGAATAAGGATCAGATTGTATCAATATTATAGTCAGAATGAAGAAATTAATTTGCAGTGGCTATCAGGAATTGACCAGGTACTTTATGTTGAATATTAGAAAAAAAATGTTACTGAAAATATTGAACTCAAAAAAAAGTTGTTTGCCGAACGAACACTAGAAATAGAATGTTCGATGTACATAGATGTCACAAAACATTCTGATAAATAAAGCAAATCCCTACTTAATCCAAAAACAGACACATTAAAAGCACGACTATATAGGTTAATTGTGTGGTGACCTACTTGATAAACAACAAAAATCTAAATTTTTTGCTCCGTACATTCCTTTTAATGATCTGTGCCGATGAGCAGACTGTTAAATGTTTCGGGTGTTAACTCAATTTCAGGAAGTTGCACTTTTCTTTATTCCCAATATATGCCATCTAACTCAAGTTAGAGTTTAGTTGGCGTAGTTGGTAATTTTGTCTGACTGTCAATTTTGGGATGTCGCGGTTGTCTCCTTTCCAATTGACTATGTTGATTTCGTTCATTTCGCGCCTCTTGTGATAGATTTTCAAGCAAAAGCTACATGCCCATATGCACATTATCTTCTAGAATCGTCTGCCCTTTCTGTTCGAAGGGGCAACAACGCTTCTTTTATCCTTAATGTTCCCACAAAAATTTTGAATAAAATTTAACAAAAAAGTAAGTATACGCACAGATGAATATTATTTTATTCAAGCAATGCTAATTTCGTTAAAAACACTAAAATTAAAAATTAAAACCTATTTGCAGACCTTAAACTGCAACAACAATTTTATAAGAATCGCGATTAAAAGGTAAAAATTGGTTATAGTTTACATCCGATCCGCGTACCTTCTTCATATGCAACAAAAATGTCATTAGTTCAGTCACAAACACCGTGAGAACGAACTTCTTTATATATAGAATATAGATTATATGTATTATAAAATTGTTGTTGTTTTATTATACTTTTTTTAACAAATTTATGAAAAATTAATTTTACGTATAACTGAAAATAAAAATTGTATACGTACCTTGCTAAATCTAATCTTACCTCTTTAACTATCATTTCATAATTTTCGTTTCATCTAGATAAAACTTTTTTTAGGATTCGGATAGCATATTCATAGTATCTACAGATTTTTCTACAGAACCATCTATTTTTGAAACCTCAGTCTAAAGAACCTAAAATCAAGACTATTTAAAAAATCTCAAGAAGTTGGTTCTCCCTCTTCACTTTCTAATTACTTAATAGCTAAAAAAAACAACCTAAAATGATATCTGGTTAGTCGACTTAAAAGAAATAAACTTGGAAAGTCTGTTACCCGAAGGCTATGTTAAAAACATTCATGTCGAAAAACAGCTTGACTCCAATTCTCAGCCGCATATTGTAAGTATGGCGTTTTTTAGTACATTTGTTTTGACCTAATGCAGTATAATAATAAGATAACGACGAAGACCAAAGGGCTTATTTAATACCTTATTTATATACGACTATCTTTTTAAATAGAGAATATTTGGTTTCTTTAATAGTATTTGGTATCTTAATATGTATTCCATTATTCAAAAAATCTCGAAATCAAATGTTATACCATTCACTCGAAGAGTAAATAGGTATTTTTTCTCGAAAGTTTATGTACGTTACACACAGAAAGAATCGTATCCGATCCCATAAAATATATTGTCTGGACATTGATATGCAATACACCAAGCCGAAGCCTCTTACGCGCGGAACCCCGCTGAACGCAGCCCTCCTCCCACCCAACCGACCGAGGGGCGCTGCCGCACGACGCTCGAAGCGTAAAATCGAACCGGTCGAGAACATGTTGGAAATAATATTCTAGTATTCGAGGAAAGTTAGAGCTAATCGCGACTAAACTAGAGCAACTATAGCTAGGTAGGCTAGTATAAGATATTTAAGAAGGGGAAGGGAGCTAGTAGAGGTTATAATGTAATAGAGGGAATTATAATCCGCTTAAATCCGAAAAGGGTTCGTGTAAGGCATAATTCGATCTACAAAGTGGACGGAAAAAAGGAATGAAGTTTCTAGTGGTTATAATGGGAATCGTATAGTTTATGCGGCTCAACAAGTCAGGGCTGGCTACATCTCCCTTGATCAAGTTGTGCATAAAAATTACACCAAGAAATTTCTACGGCTAACTAAGAATGGAAGGTTTATTAGACGCAGTCAACTACGGTAGGATGGCAGTCTCACAGTTGCATCCCAGTTGAGGCCACGCAGGTCAAAAAGTAAAAAGTTTTTCTGCACTGATTCAATATGGTCCTGATGTATGTTGTACTGAGGGCACCATAAACATGAGCCGTATTCTAAAATCGGAAGAACAAACGAGATATAGAGAGTCTTCGTTATATAGGGGTAATCAAACTCCTTTGACCACCTTTTTATAAAACCAAGCACACCCATGGCTTTATGTATTTCTTCATATGTAGAAATGTGTTCAGAAAAGTAACTTGGGGTCTAGTTTAACACAAATCATCAACCAATGTAATTCTCTCAAGAGAACTACCGCAGAGTGTGGAAGGAGCCATGAGGGGGCTGGAGCGATAAAAAGTCATTACATTGCACTTCGAGGCATTAAGGTGTAACATATTTGCACCACACCATGACTAAAAGTATTGAGATCTGTTTGCAAGCTAGATTGAACTGCAATGACCTTATACTGGACGCAAAGCTTAACATCATCAGCATACATTAGTACTCGAGAATTTTTTGAAGTGTGATCTTATGACCACAAAACTCGAACGATTGTCTGAATGGACAACGGAACGAAAACGGAACTTTTACTATTCACTAACAAAACTCAACCTCTCAACCAACACTAAAAAAATGTAGGCTATCCTTTAGCGACAGTGGCAGTTACCTAGAATTGGTAATAGATAAGAAGCTAAATTGGAACCTAAATACCTACCTCTTATCCGCTATTAATAAAATGTTCGAGAAAATTAAAAAAATTTCAAAAATTAGCCCCCTTCCGCCCCCGCAAAAGGGCGAAACCACCCAAAGCTAAAATTTTGAAGATAACGGAAAACTAAAAACGCCATTCCGTAGGGAATGACCATATCTATCATATAAAATGCGATTGGACCATTATTATAGGCAGAATGAGAAAAATCCATTTGCAGTGGCTAAACCCAAGCCGTCCCGCAGGATATGTTTCTTTTTTGCACATTCTCTCATCCACACTCTGCTTCGCGCAGTGTGCGACCTCTGCCTCTTCCGTACCTCTGACTAGGCCTCTGCCACGTCTCTGCCGTGACTCTGCAGTGTGTGGCTCTAGGGGAGGGTGGCAAGCTAAAAGAGTGTGTTGGCGTGAGAAGTGTTGTAAATGTAAATGACAGATGAAGAAAAAATGTAAAATTTGACAAAAACCGCTAATGTACAGATGTAATGAGTACCGGGTATAAAAGATGTGACGCGTAAGAAGCGTCTCACACGTCCCTTCTCGTTTTTCTGCTAAGTTATCTTTGATCAAAGAGCACTCGGCACCTCAGTCAAAGAAAAATGGAAAGAGCTCACCAAATTGATATAAAACTCCTTTCGGCTTCAGCACGACACAGACGTACACTCGCTTCTCACTCATACTGCTAAACGCTACAGCGGTTCCCTTCGTACATGTGGATGCAATATGACCGATGTCTCCGCATTTAAAAGAAGTCCCTCCAGTCCTGTCGCGTCCCGCCAATGGGTTTTCATATAATGGTTTTGGTCTGGTTTGTTCGGCCTTCCCCTTTCGGGAATTTCGGGCATTCCAGCATTTTATATCCAGGATTCCCACAGTACTGCCAATTCATTGGATTGTGTGCCTTAAACCTCTTCTTATCGGGGCTGATCGAATGGTCTAAAGTCTTCAAATGCTGCTGTAGTTCACTTCTAAGTATTCATTATATTGGTGGTGAAAAGTAGATGTTGCAGTATGGTGTCGATCTGCGATGTGTGTGCCAATACGAAAGGCACAGCTATTTCTTCCAGTTTAATCGACTTCCATTTGGTCATTAGTCGTCAATTGTCGGCTTCCATATGCGGACAAGCCCTCGCCTGTCTTCGGCCGTCCGTTGGGCATGTCCAACAAGATGGCGCCCGGCGTCTCAGAGTCGTCATAGCTGTGAATAAACACTTCTATGAACTGTGGCCAAGTTATGCCAGCATAGTTGATCTGCGCCATGAAGCAATTATATAAGGAGGTGCCGTCGGGCCCGTTTGTCACGTATGGATGCTGATTGTGAGTGAGAGTGAAAGGGTTCTGCGCAGTTAGTGTGAGTGAACCGAGACTATCGTGTGACGGATTAACCCTATGATGGCATGGTGGTTAAAGTAGCCCATGACAAGAAAATGAGTATAAGTTATTTTTTTAAAATTAATTTTTCAATCACCTACTACTTGAAAGTAGTCGTTATTTTGGCTTCTTAGTATATATATTTTTGCTTGTGCTGTTAATTCTCAATAAATCAAATTTTATTAGCAAAAACAACGAACAACTTCGTCCGCACACAACCTTTTGCATGAACAAGCGAGCACGCACTGAACAGTTAGAGACCGAACACCCTAGAACGCCACGCAAAAGCACCTCCTTATATCATTGCTTCAAACTCTCTCAGACGAAGTCATCGGCAACGAGAGCCGAAGGAACTGGGAACCAATCCCCTATACTCTTTATGCAGCCAGTGTTTTGGATGTTTGGAGTCTCTATGGGTTGTTTGCTTAGTGCTAATAGGCAACCACGCAAATAGGTTGGTGCCCCTATAACGACTTTTGTCGCAGCTGTATAGTCGAGGACGAGGAGGATATAGTGGAACATCTGTTCGGATCTCATTAGAAGGAGGCTCGATATTTAGGCTTAGCTTTTCTAAACGAACTTTCCCATGAAGATAGCAAACTTTGTAAGGGCACCGGGTTGGAACCACGGCTGACACCTTGCAAAGCGGGAGGAGAAGAGGAGTAGATCCAAGCGATATCACAACGGGCCGAAACCGGCCTAAGTGTCGGGATTGTGGCAATCTTGACAACCACCTCAACCTAACCTAAAGGCCACAGCAACTAAATTTTGCATCCAGATTTCAGTGATTTTACACTTTTACAAGTGTATTTCAAAATTACGGAAAGGAAATTGACATACATATGTATCACGCTAAGGTACATACATATGTACATATGTATATGCTGACTGAATACCGGGAAAAAAAGAGTCACCCAGTGAAAGTTGGCGCCTAGCCTAGCCTAGCCTATAAGCAGGCTTGGGTCCTACCTCTCGGATCAATTTCCTCGTGAGCCATGTAGGGGGACGCCAGTCTCAGGTGTTTCCTTTGCAACTCGGTGTTGTCGCCGTTGCTAAAGTTACGGAGCGGAAAGATATTTAGATGCCTTCTGGCAAGACTACAGGTTCGAATTTTACCTTCTTTTTGAGCAGCTATTAGCTTATACTCCTTCGTCGCTAGTCCACAGACCTTGTGTCCAACCCAAGGCTCATAGAACAGGCCTACATCCGCTCCACTTTTGTCCCAGAGGAGTATTAGGGAATCTGCTGCTGATTTACAGGGATTTGTAAGATTATTAGTCTTAGCATCGGGTTTCTCAACCACTGTAATATCTGCTTCTGATTCGTCGAATATCGCGTCATGCTCGAGACACATATACTCGAAGTCATGCATCAGCGTGGTCGCCGAGGAGCACCCGTCCTAGATCAACTCCAATGCACCTTCCGGTGCCTCGATCTCCGAGGTAACGTCATGCTCGACTGGGTTGTCTAGAGAACGCGCCTCGGACGCTACGTCGGACTTGATGGACACTGGGCTGAAGCCGAATATCAGCTCGCCTTTAGCTGCCTCAATCGGGGCCAGCGACTCCTTGTTGAGAATGACCACCGCCTGGTCTGAGGGTCCATGTGACGTCTGAGCTTTTACCACCTTTCAATCTGATGCTGGAAGGAGAGTGTTTCCCCTCTACAAACATCTTCAGGAAGAGATCTGGCTCATTCGTGCAGGCGGGTACACAAACTCTATCCCTTTGTCTACGACACCGATTAGCGTCCTCTCCATAGCAATTTGCTCGAAAGAGACGATCGGCAGAACTCTTGGCTCTTCGGGGCTGGCCCAGCTATCTCCTGCGAGCGCTGCTTCTCTGTTCGACGCTTCTGTTCCAAAGTTAGGCAGCGTCTTCGATGGCCACTAAAACTGATTTAATGTGCTGGACATCTTGGTGGCATTTGGACTGCGGAGAAGGTAGCCAGCACTTCTCCTCTCGGCGTATGTTTTGCTTGGGCACTTGACGATGGAAACTCGCCCCCCGCAACGTTACCATTAGGAAGAGTAGCTGCATGGTTACATAGCCACTGCGCCAAGGTATAAGTTTTGGGAGCCCATTCACCACCCACCCCAAGTCCGAGATGCGGCGTCTTTGGGCTCGCTTCAGAGTCTTCTACCGCGGTGGCTTTCCAGCCAGGCTGACTCTCGGCAAGGATCGAATAACACTCTTAGTTCGGCCCGGTGTGTGATGGTCGTTGGGATTTGGGTAGAGACTGTTGGGGGAAGGATGTGATAATGTGAGCTACTTAATCGAGGAGGCACCACAAGGGTATCGTCAGTGTTGCTACTGTTCGGCTACTCTTCCTCAGAGTGGACTGGGAGACAGTTTTGAAACACTTGCCAGTGCTCTGAGGGAGTCAATGACACTACTCGACAAAATCGAACTTTTTTTTCCTCAAGGAACCAAACCGACTTTTTATACCCGGTACTCGAAGAGTAAATGGGGTAAATATTGTATTTGTGCGGAAAAAATTTAACACAAAGAAGGAAGCGTTTCCGACCCCACACACGCTTTTTTCTGGCCCCTTCGCCTAGAGCCGCACACTACACGAATCAGAGTGTGGATGAGAGAATGTGCAAAAAATAAAAGAGAGCTGCTGGACGGGGTTTAGCCACTGCAAATCAAATTCTTCATTCGTGCTATAATAAATATCCAATTTGATCCCAATCCAGTGATCCATTAGATAGTGTTTAGTTTTTTTTATCTTCAACATTGTAGATACAGCCGATTTTCGCAAATACACAGTGTGAGCATACAGCCATACATCTGGATACAAAATTTGGTGGCTCTAGCTTTTATAGTTTCTGAGATCCTGGTGTTCAACAAGACGAAAGGACGGACGGACAGACAGACATGGCTATATTGACTCGGCTATTGAAGCTGATCAAAAATGAACATACTTTATGGGGGGTACCCTTTTTATACCCGGTACTCGAAGAGTAAATAGGGTATTTGTGCTCAAAGTGGATGTATGTAACACACAGACGGAGACGTTTCCGACCCCATAAAGTATATATATTCTTGATCAGCATCTGTCCGTCGCTCTGTCCGGCTGTAGGTCTGTCCGTCCGTCTTGTTGAGCGCCTGGATCTCAGAGACTATATAAGCTAGAGCCACCAAATTTTGCATCCAAACTTCCGTATTCTCACACTGTTACAAGTGTATTTCAAAAATGAGCCCCGCCCCCTTCCGCCCCCGCAAAAAAGCGAAAACCTCTCAAACCTACAATTTTGAAGATAAAAGAAAACTAAAAACGCCATTCCTTAAGGAATGACCATATCCATCAGATCACCATATTGGGATCCGATTGGATCATTATTATAGCCAGAATTGTTTTTAATGTTCGTCTGGCGCGAGTCTGCAGTGTGTGGGTCTAGGGAAGGGCGGCGAGCTAAAGGAGCGTGTTGGTGTGAGAAGTGTTGTAGATGTAGACGACAGATGAAGAAAAAAATGTAAAATTTGACAAAACACCGCTAAAGTACATATGTAGTACTGAGTGCCGGGTATAAAAGTTGTAACGCGTAAGAAGCGTTTTACAAGTCCCTTCTCGTTACTCTTCGAGTAGTGGGTATAAAAAACACACGAGTGCGCTGAGGTCATCGAAGCAGACTAAGGAACTGGAAGCGGAATGGTATAAATTATGGTTTGCTGTCTTAAGCGCAGCCTCCCAAAGCAGTACGATGTGGGGAGGGCGAGGGGGAATAGCCCCCTGTCAACATGATCCGCTACGCAAAACTGCTGAGCTGCCTTCAGATTCGCTTCAGAAAGGAGCCGCTTCTTCAATTCCACCAACTCGTTCTTATCTCCCACAAGAAATTAATCGATTGAGATCGCTGATGAACGTCGACAAATAGAGCTCCAAAAGCACGGCCTTAGGTTAGGTTAGGTAGGCTAGGCACCGAGGCGCCTAGGTATCTTCTTCTTGCTCCTGCGAAGGCCGGGCAGATGCAGATGAGATGTTTCACGGTTTCAATAGCCACTGGCTTATCACATTTCCTGCAGCCGTCTCGATTGGTGATGCCTTGCTTGGCTGCATGCTCTGTGAGGCTGTGAAGACTTCCGCTAGTAGTCTGCAATTCGTCCGACTGGCACGTTCCCGAGTCTTTCATTTGCCAACTCGATTGCCTTTCTTAGCTAGAGCGTCCGCTGCCTCGTTTCCTTTAATGCTGGGAACCCACTAGATGGGATTGACCTTGCTAAACTGTATGGATACACATGACCAGGGTAGCTTTACTGGGAATACGTTGAATGAAAAAATTGTGCAAAAAGATCGCCAATTGCCTGATCATTGTTAGCCGAGGTATTTGGAAAGGAAAGCGAGGATGGATGTACGTACGCTCTACGCTTACTGTTAACAAAGCTGTCAAATTGCATCCTGCATCGAAATAGGTAGTTCCTATAGCATTAAGCATTAGGAACAGAGAAATAAGATCGAGCTATTACTTAACGAAAAAGAGAAGGAGAACGAACTTCTTGAGATTTTTTAAATAGTCTTGATTTTAGGTTCTTTAGACTGAATAACTCTTTGGTGAACCAAGGAGGCTTCCCGGATCTAATCGGACACGAGAGTGGGACACACGTGTCAAAACTTTTGTCAAGTAAATTGTAAAAGAGGAGGGACGTGTGAGACGCTCCTTACGCGTCACAACTTTTATACCCGGTACTCAGTGCTAAAACTGTAAATAAGTGGTTTATTTTTACAATTTTAAATTTGTTCTACATATTTCATTTACATCTACATCACATCACTCACGCCAACACCCACTTTTAGCTCTCCCCCCTCCCCCAGAGCCGAACACCACACGAAGCAGAGTGTGGATGAGAGAATGTGCAAATAACCAAAAACAAGGCTACAGGACGGGTTGAGTTTAGCCACTGAAAATTAATTTCTTCATTCTGGCTTTAATAATGATCCAATCGGATCCCAATCCAACAAGAGTAAATAGGGTATATTGTATTTGTGCGGAATAACGGATGCATGTAACGCACAGAAGGAAACGTTTCCGACCCCATAAAGTATTTACATTCTTGATCAGCATGAATAGACGAATCGATTGAGCCATGCCTGTCTGTCCGTATGTCCGTCTGTCAGTCCTTATGAGGGCCTAGTGCTCAGAGACCAAAAGAGATATGACAACCAAGTTTAGATTTGCACATTCTCTCATTCACACTCTGCTTCGGCAGTGTGCGGCCTCTACCTCTGCAGTGCTTCCGCAGTGTGTGGCTCTAGGGGAGGGGGGCGAGCTAAGGGAGCGTGTTTGAATTTGAAAAAAAACTTACAGTTAAGGTACTTACAGATGTTCTACTGAGTACCGGGTATGAAGGTTGTGACGCGTAAGAAGTGACTCACACCTAACTTCACGTTTTTTTATGTACAGGTTCAGGTTATTTCGGCGTCGTTACTTTGTTGCTCATCAAAATCTATAGAGGGACGCTTGAGCTAAAAATGCTCGATCAATCCTGAGAAGCATGAATATTTCCGTTACATACCGACGTATTTTGGGAATTTTTTTAATATCAGTATTTTTTCTGTATTTTCGAGTACGGAAGCATACTCTGGCAGTTGGGCGCGAGTTACACGATGTGTTAGGACTTGGTTTTTAATAAGATTCCATATACAGGTTCTGTACATTGTATGTAGCATACTCCGCACTTATGCAGGATATCCAAATGGATTGCAACGGCAACAACTACAGTGGCGTAGTAGTTGATATTTGAAGGGGGACACGTTGTGGTTTAGGAGGGGTTACCGTGACGGTAACTCGCGTAACCCTAAAAGTCGTCCTTTTTTTCGATTTTTTAAATTTTTTTGCGTTGGAAAACCAGATTTTCCCGAGTTCTTACAATCAAAATTTCGGAAAAAACCTCACAAAAATCAACATTTTTGCATTTCAAAGCTTAATATTTGCCAAACGGGACGTTAAACCGCAAAGGTTTTGGGTCCACTTGTTAGCTGCACTAATCAGCTTTTTAGATAAACAAAGTATAAATAATACTTAACATTAAAAATTCATAAAAAAATGTTCTGACATAGAAAGAAAATTGTCAGACCATCTCTAAGCCCTATTTTTTTCATAAAAAGTGGGTTGGGTTCATTGGGGAAAAATCGTGTCGAGTAGTGTTATCGGCGCCGTTCTACCTGATTCCTGATATGACTAGGACAGCATTCGTCTTGTGCTCGGCAAGTTCAAGTGCTGCAAGTTTTAGCCAACCATCAAATGTAATCAAATTTTCTGTGTCTTGGGTGGGCTCACATCCACCTCATCTCCTGCACATTGCATTACTACTAGTCCTGCTAGGGCTAACCTAAAAACGGGTACGTTCAGGAATGCTTCCTTGTAATGACCATTCGTGACATTCCTTGGGGTGGCTCTTCGGGGGTGCATGGTGCAATGTCGTAAATCGCATAAGGAAAGACTTCAAAAGCAGCATCTGTCCGTCCGTCCGTCCGTCTTGATGAAGGCTAGGATATCAGAGAGTATAAACGCTACTGAAACCAAACTACCTCTATGGTTTATTGCGTCAGACTTACCACCTTTCTTAAGAAGAGGAATTATAAAAGATTCCTTCCACGTGGGGGGAAAGCATGACGAGTCGATGGATAGAGTAAATAGTTTAAGCAAAATACCTTATTCCACAGCAGATAATACCGAAGCAGGGAGCTTACATTTGACAAAGTGATGAAAATGACGTTCAAAAACAAAAAACAATTTGAATTTGGACTCTGACAGACCCTTACCACCATACCGATCTATGCTAAAACTAGTGGACCTACCGCCTTTACATCATCACACTATGGGTAAAAAGCCCAAATTTTTGGTATTAATACGTACCTATAATAAAGACTAATATAACAAACACTTCTACATATTTACAGAAAATTTGCACAAACTGTTAAACTGAAGTCAAATTTCGAAAATTTAGTTCATACGAACTGAAACCAATTTACGTATCTATATATATAAATAAAAAAGAAAGTCGTAATTTGTAAAGCACTTATAACTCGAGAACTGCTGGACCGATTGCCATGGTTTTTGATTTTTTTATTTGTTTCCGTCGCGAGTAGCAGAATACATTTTAAAAACAACTTATGGCCTGTTTGATGCGGCCTTAAAGCCAAAACTTTATTTTTTTCTGAAGACACCATGTGTGTGTTCAGAAATTTGTCTAATAAGTACATTTGTTGTTCATTTGTAATTGTTTAATCATATTTAATATTTGTTTTATTTATTTGTTACATCCAATACCAACGATGAAATCACGCGCTATCAAGTTGGTAGATATGTGAACTGCAATGAAGCAATTTGGCGTATATTTTCATTCCCTATTTACGAACGTCACACGAACGTCCCACTGTTTTACATTTGGGGGTGCATCTAGAGAACGGTCAGAGAGTATATTTCACAGCGTCGAATGCTGCTCAACGTGCCGAAACACCTCCATCGACAACACTGACCAGTTTCTTTGCGATTTGTCAAAGCGATCCGTTCGCACGAACTTTGCTTTACTCAGAAATGCCACGTTATTACACTGGAACGCCACATCGCAGAAATTGCAACGTCGGAAGCAAGGCGATGCAGTTCCTGGTCATCCAGATATGCGTTCTACTGATGCTCTTGGTCGTATTTACACAGTTCATCCGAAGAATGATGAATGTTTCTATTTGCGGTTTTTACTGGTACATGTTCGAGGGCCAACATCATTTGAATCACTGCGAACTGTTAATGGTATCGTGTGCCCCACATTTCGTGCAGCATGTCAAGAGCTAAATTTGCTTGAAAACGATACTCATTGGGACACGACAATCGCTGAAGCAATTATTTCTGCATCTCCAAGTCAGATACGCACATTATTTGCTATCATCATTTCAACATGCTTCCCATCAAACCCACTTGACCTGTGGAACAAATACAAAAATAACATGTCCTAAGATATTTTACATCGAATTCGCGTCAGCTCAAGAAATTACGATCTTGAGGTGAATGAGGAGATCCATAACCAGACTTTGCTCTTGATCGAAGATATGTGTTACCTCATGTGCGGCAGTTTGTTAGTTAGGTTAGGAATGAGAATTGGAACGTGAACATGAATATGATCCACATGAACTAATCCAATCAGTTCAAACGAATGTACCTCTGTTGAATCCTAAGCAGAGGGAAGTCTATGATACACTGATTAATGCAATTGATGATGGAAATGGCGGCTTATTTTTTTTTTATGCCCCCGGTGGAACTGGGAAGACATTCCTCATGTCATTGATTTGACCGAACATTAAAAGATCTGCGCAATGACTCGAGATGTTTGGTGATGCAATGATTTTATTATCTGGCGATTTCCGACAAACACTACCAGTCATTCCAAGATCTACTGCTGCAGACGAAATAAACGCTTGCCTTAAAGCATCAAATCTGTGGCGATATGTAAAGAAACTTCAACTGTCTGTAAATATGAGTGTTGCATTGTTGAAAGATCTATCTGCTGATGATTTCTCGAAGCAATTGCTGACTATCGGTAATGGCCGTGTTCTTGTTGACAAATCGAGCGGTTTGATGACATTTCCTCCAAATTTTGCAATTTCGTATAATCAAAAGACGAGCTTATCAACAACGTATTCCCGGATATCATTGGTTAAGTGAGCGAGCAATTCTGGCCGCTAAAATAAAGATGTAGATGACCTTATAATTAATCTTATAATTCAAAATCAAATCGTAGGTACTCTATATTCATTCAAATCTCTCGACTGTGTAACAAACGAAGAAGAAGCCACTAATTATCCAACTGAATTTTTAAACTCCTTGGATGTGCCTGGTTTACCACCGCACAATTTAAAACTTAAAGTTGGCATCATGCTTAGAAATTTAAACCAACCAAAACTGTGCAATGGAACGCGTTTGGTGATAAGAAAACTGATGAGCAATGTGATTCACGCGTCGATACTTAAAGGAAAATTTAAAGATGAGGAAGTTCTTATTCCAAGGATTCCGATGATCCCAACGGATATGCCCTTTGAGTTTAATCGAATTCAATTCCCGATGCGTCTTGGCTTCGCCATGACGATCAACAAATCACAGGGCCAATCCTTGACTATTTGTGGCCTCAATCTAAAAAATTAATGTTTTTCTCATGGTCAATTGTACGTGGCATGCTCACGTGTCGGCAAACCATCCGCTTTATTTGTTCTTGCGCCTGATCAAAAAACAAAGAATGTCATTTACCACAAAGTGCTTGAATGAAAATCCTATTACATCCTATAAGATGCACAGCATACATTCTTGCAATATGGGCAATATGGAAGAACAACTTGACAGGCGTCAAGGGATCAACAAAGGGCTACAAAGAGAGCAATTCTCCAAGATCTACAGCAAATGCTTCATGAACATCATGCATTGGTCAGGCTGTTCAAGACTGCTTTAGAGCGCATGCCAAGTGATTGCAATTCGGTCAAGTCAATTAAATACATTTACAAATATGTCACGAAAGGGAGCGACATGGCGGTTTTTGGTATCCAAACATCCAATACCAACGATGAAATCACGCGCTATCAAGTTGGTCCTTTTTTTTTCTATCTATATAAACATATTATTTTGTATCATTGTTTTACGTTCATCAAAGCCTAAATTAGTTCAGCTAAAAAGTAACACGACATTCATTGACTGTTAGGTGGTGCGAAGTTCGCGGGGTCAGCTAGTTTATTATAAAAACGAGAAGGGACGTGTGAGAGGCTTCTTACGCGTCAAAACTTTTATACCCGGCACTCAGTACTACATGTGCACCTTAGCGGTGTTTTGTCAAAATTTACATTTTTTCTTCATCTGTCGTCTACATTAACAACACTATAACAACACTACAACACTCACTCCAACACGCTCCTTTAGCTCGCCACCCTCCCTTAGAGGGACACACTGCAATGTCAGGGCAGAAACGCGGCAGAGACGCGGCAGAGGCAGAGCTGTGTCTGCGCGAAGCAGAGTGTGAATGAGAGAATGTGCAAAATACAAATATAAGCTGCTGGACGTGGTGGGTCTAGAGACTGAAAATTAATTTCTTCATTGCGTAATGATCCAATCGGATCCCAATTTGGTGATCAGATAGATATGGTCATTCCCTACGGAATGGCGTCTTTATTTTTCATTTATCTTAAAAATTGTAGCTTTGGGAGGTTTTTGTCCTTTTGTTAGGGCGCAAGGGGGCGGGGCTCGTTGTTGAAATACACTTGTAACAGTGTGAACATACAGAAGTTTGGACGCAAAATTTGATGGCTCTAGCCTTTATGGTCTCTGAGATCCAGGCGCTCCAGACGGACAGACGGACGGACAGACAGACATAGCTCAATCGACTCGGTTATTGATGCTGATCAAGAATATATATACTTTATGGGGTCGGAAACGTTTCCTTCTGTGTGTTACATACATTCACTTTGTGCACAAATGCAACATACCCACTTACTCTTCGAGTACCGGGTATAAAAATGTATTTAAAATATTCAGTATGATTAAACATCCTTTAAAGCAGTTTTGAACTTTATAAAAATATATTTAATTGAATTATTGTTTTCACTATAGGTAAAAAGCCCAAATTGTAGTCTTTAAGGAATGCCTTAGTTTATTATAACCAGATGTAAGATATTTAAGTTATGTGAAGAAAAGAAGCGCTACCTCTAAAAAAAAACCGTTACAAAAAAATACAATCGACTTAAGTCAGTTTAACAGAAAAAGTCATTTTGGTTCGAAGCGGACAAAAAAGTTCGATTTTGTCAAGTAGTATTAGCTTAACACTGACACTTTCATGAGCTAATTTAAATCCTTTCCTGAGTGGAATTATTCCCTTATCGTCAATCATCAAACGTGGCCGTACAAGAAATAGACACATTAAGGTTTATAACAGAATATACAACATTTTGAAATGCAAATGACTATTGGGTCAAAATCAGGCTAGAAGTGATGTAGGCTAAAAACATTTTTTTTCATCCGGTACTCGAAGAGTAAATAGGGTATATTGTATTTGTGTGAATAACGGTTGTATGTAACGCACAGAAGGAAGCGCTTCCGACCCCATAAAGTATATATATTCTTGATCAGCATCAATAGGCGTGTCAATAGAACCATGTCTGTCTGTCCGTCTGTCCTTCTTACTTGTCGGCTAGTACTCAGAGACTATAAGAGCTAGAGCCACCAAATTTTGGCTCCAGACTGCTGTATGCTCACACTGAAACCAGTGTATTTCAAAAATTACCCCCGCCCCCGCAAAAAGGCGAAAACCTCCCAAACCTGCAAACCGTACTGAATCCGATTGGTTCATTATTATAGCCAGAATGAAGAAATTAATTTGCAGTGGCTAAACGCACCCTGTCCCGCAGCTTTTGTTGTTCTTTTCATATTCTCTCATTCACACTCTGCTTCTGCTTCACTGGTCCTCTGTCTCTGCCCTCCCTCTGCATCTACCGACTTTTAACCCACCCCGTCCCGGGCGCTGCCTCTGCCTCTGCCGCGAGTCTGCAGTGTGTGGGTCTAGGGAAGGGCGTGTTGGTGTGAGTAGTGTTGTAGATGTAGATGACAGATGAAGAAAAAATTTAAAATTTGACAAAACACCGCTAAAGTGCAGATGTTGTACTGAGTGCCGGGTATAAAAGATGTGACGCGGAAGAAGCGTCTCACACGCCCCTTCTCGTTTTTTTTTGAGCCTTGATTTAACTTTATTTAAGATCTGTATTTCGCAGAAAATTATTAAATTTTCTCTTTGGGTACTTGGCAATCTTATTTAAGTTATCTTACAATTATGTTATTATTAAGTTATTATGAATAATTTTGATATGTCTAGCCGCTTAGTTCCAGGGAACGTCGAGCGGGTGATCTCTGCTGTTATCCAGCAGGCCAATAGCTAGGTTGTTATCGTGTTGGTGCAAGCGTGTGAGGTACTTGGTGCTACTCTCAGTGATCACTTCCGTTACCCACGGTATGTTAAGGACGCTGCGGATTGTGGCATTGTCGTGGTAAATATGTGCATTTCCTACTATTCGAAGGGCTATATTTTGGTAAATTTGTTACTTGGTTTGGCAGTTCTCCACAGTTGAATGCCGTATGCCCATATTGGTTTAATGACCGCTTGTTGAGTTTGCTTTTGCGGCCAATTAGCCAATAGAGTTTCATCAGCTTGTCTTCCGCCTGCTTTCTTTTCTTGAGCAGGTGAGCCCTCCTGGTTAGCCTCCTGTCTAGTGTCCTGCCAAGGTATTTCGGCGTTTCTTCGTCCGGGATAATGACACCGGCCGGGTAACTGTCCAGCTCAGGTATACAGCTGGACAGTTACCCGGCCTTAACCCGAATGTGGTGGCTGTGGACTTATCGTTGTTGACCGCGATGTTCCACCTCCTCTGCCAGCTGTTAACTAAATCCAGCTCTGTTTGCATTATTTGAGAGGCCTCGTCCGGTGTATCAGTAGTGGCTACGAGTGCTGTGTCATCAGCGTAGGTGGCGATGAGTAGGTCGGGGCTCTCAATCACTGGCTGGTCTGCAGTGTAAAGATTGTAAAGCAGTGGGCCGAGCATACTGCCTTGGGGGTCGCCATATCTGATGCTCTTTAGTGTGGAGCTCGCATTTCCTTATTTCACCAAGCCTTCATTGCCTGTCAGTCAAGTATGAGGCAAGGAACGCTTAGTAGGCCTGCGGTAGATTCCTCCTGATTTTGAAAAGTCGGCCGGTGTGCCAGACTCGGTCAAATGCCTGTTTAACATCAAGCATTACAACACAGCAGTATTTCTTGGACTCAAGAGCGATTCTGTGGCATTGCTCAGGGGTTCCATGACCATGCCTGAAGCCGAACTGGTGATCGAGGATCAAACCAGCCTCGTCCAATACTGGCAACACTCTACGCAAGAATACTCTTTCGAGTATTTTGGAGAACGTAGCCAGAAGACTGATCGGTCAATAAGGGGCAAGATTGGCCTCAGGTTTCCCAGGCTTTGTTATCATTACTACCTGGGCTCGTTTCCATTACGCAGACATCTGTTAAAGAACATAGTGATAAGTTAAATGGGGTAGCAGCTTCAGTGCGATTGCATTGATGCCATCATCGCCTGGCGCTTTATTGTTGATAAGCGCGGAAATTAATTCCTTCGTCTCCTCTTCCGGTAGTGTGGGTATTTGACTGCTGGCTTCTTGAGTGCTAGTTGGTTCCTGCTCTGTCTCGGAGATTTCATCGGGTGTGGTAATCCCTTTTTGTTGGCCGTTTTATGTTTTTGGTGACTTGCCCCAAATTGTGTTGTGGTTGATTGGGTTCAAGTTCCTCCAGGAAATTGTCGAATGACTCCCTCCTCAGACTGATGAGCAACTCCTTTAGCGCCTTGGCGGCTCTGTTCAAGGATGCCTCACGTGGGTTCCTTGTTAGGAACCAGACTAGCCTGAGTCTACGTTTTGCGTGTAGTAGTTTGGCGATCTGAGGGCTCCATAGATGGATTTCCCTGTCAAGGATCCTAGGTCGGTGCCGATGACTAATTGTCGGGGCCGCATATGCAGCTGCTTGGTGAATGTTGTTGGTAAGCGCGTTAATATCAGCCTCAACATCCTGGCCACTGTCTAAGATTGGATTTAGGTTGGTATTTCTGATCAGCCAGCTTTGGTACCTAGCAGTATCAGTAGTTCTATACATAAGCCTCTTGGGCGCCGAGCTCATATTTACTGGGGCGTTTATGAGCAGTTTAACCGCGCTGTGGTCAAAGAAGAGGTCCTCGTCTGCCAAAGTTTGTATTATTCCTGGGTCCACGCCACGGGAAATTGCAAAGTCCAGAACGTCTGGAACCCTGAGCGCATCGGTGGGCCAGTAAGTTGGCGCGCCAGTAGAGTGCCAGTTCAGGTTATTAGACTGGATCTGTCTGTATAGCGATCGTCCCTTGGGGTTGTTGACTCTGGAGCCCCAGCAGAAGTGCTTCGCGTTGAAATCACCGCCGATGATAAATCTACTACCAACTAGGTTTAACAGTTTTGCATACTCCTCATCTCTCGCATTGTGACTTGGCAGCGATAGTAAGCTCTCCTAGCGCGGTGTTGATTTTTCTGAATAGGTGGTAGTACTGTGTACTGTAAATTGCTTGTGACCAGGATGGCTGCTCCGCCTCGGGCTCTTCCGTTGGGATGGTTAGAGTACATGAACTCATAACCTCTTATGGTGAAATACGACCCAAACGAAGTGCGTCTCGGAGATGAGCAATATCTCGATTTTATTGGTCTTGCAGTAGTGCTCGACCTCTGGCCTGCTATTGCAGAGGTCGTTCGCATTCCATATGGTAACTTTTAAGTCTATTTGCATAGCTTCGACATGACTGTAGCTAACATGTTTGTCATTTGGCTAAACATTTTGTCGAGCATCATTGACTCCATACGCAATACTACTGCTTCTAGTTGATTTTCAGGCGTTGGGCCCTGTTAGTCTACTACTGAGTCCTGGTTGACCTTGGCGCTGACAGGTTTTTAGCCTTTTTATAGGCTGGACATCCCTTGTTGGAAGCCGCATGATCGCCTTTACAATGTGGGCAGAGAGTATGGTCTTTTTGCCCTTGACGCATGTGTTGGACTCATGGTCACCTCCGCATTTTACACATCGCTCCTCTAATCGGCGATATCATTGGGTTTGCCCAAAACGTTGGCAACGGTAGCACTGCACTACATCATCAAATTTCAGAGGGTGCTCAACAGTGACAACTGAATGTCAAATTCTGTGGATGTTAAAGGCCTCTTTGTTGTTGCTGTCCGGCTCAATGTTTACAAAGAAGATGCGGTACCGCTGGTGAACATATTAATGTTTGTCACATCCAGGATGAAGATTGGCGGGGGCTTTATTGCTTTGGGTTGAGGTCCCTGCTTCGGCTTTTGATCTGGTATCTGAGCTGGTTGGCCATCTTCGGAGGAGTCCTCCTCATTGGACGGAGCCGCAAATCTGTTGTTGCAAAGCAGCTGCCCTTCTGGGCCCATCTTGTTGTTTAGATGTTTTGATCTCCTCAAGCTAAATTCCTGAGCTGGAGCCATCAGTTTCTGGAAAATGTTCCAGTGTGTTGACTTTCGTCAGCTTCCTTTATCCCTTACAATTCCTTATGGCTCGTATTGGAGCTTGCCAGTCCATAAATTTAACGGGCGGTGGACAAGGTTGAGCGGGGTGAGCAGGGGGAGCAGGGGCCTTGCTGTAGTCCATCTACCCGTCCTCAGCCGCGACGAAGTTGAATTACGGTTATTGTTTTCTCAGTTTTTGCCAGCAGATGGCGCGATAACGCACTCCAAATGTGTGCGTGCCTGTTGGTGAGCGCGAAAGCATTGGAGAGGGAGCAGGTGGTAGAGGGGAGCTGGAGCTGGGACAGGGTGGTAGATATACACGCAAATGAGGATGTCCTACTGAGTACCGCGTATAAAAGTTGTGACGCGTATTCTTCATTATTACAAATTGATTTATTTCGCTAAAGAAATCCTTAAACCGGTGCCTGACCCACAAGCGCATGTTTAGCAGGGTTACATCAACTGTAGCAGAGTTTGAATGAGAGAATCTGGAAAAACCAACAAAAGCTGCTGGACGGGATGGGTTTAGCCACTGAAAAATAATTTCTTCATTCTTCACCAATGGTTGATTCTGGTTGAATCTGTTTTCTGGTTGATTCCAGTGGACCCAAAAAGTCAATATGATAGGTCTGCAGCGGCACGTCATATTTTTTCAGGGGGTGCAAAAGACCTTCTTGTTTACCACGCTTGCGATTTACTAATATGCAAGGTATTCAGCAATCGATGTACTTCTTGATTTTGTCGTTTACATTTGGTATGTAATACTCCTTGCAGATTAACGCTTTCGTCTTCTTCATAGCAAAGTGTCTCTATAGTGAGCGTTGCCGATGATAGTTTTCTGCATATCCTTTGAAATCACAATCAGTTCCACATCTTTGACTAATTTATAGAGGATTCGTGACTTTATAAAGTAGTCTTCGTATGGTTGGCTGTCGTCGTTGATAAGCTTCATGATCGTCTTCAAGTGTTAGTCTCGTTTTTGCGCCTGTTCTATGCCAACTAAAATGCTTCCGTCGTTTATGGACATAATGGGATATCTTGAAAGAGTGTCTACGTGGCGCATTCGGGATCCTGCGCGATGCTCGACTTCGTAGTTTTACTCCTGCAAAAGCATTATCCATCTTGCCACCCTTGTACACAGATTCTGCTTCTCTAGTGTTTTGGTGAACTCGTTGCAGTCCGTTATAATCTTAAATGGAATACCCAAAAGATAAACTCGAAACTTCGTCAATGCTTCAATGACCGCAAGTATTTCCAACTCATAACTCGTGTATTTGCGTTGTGCATCTGTTGTCTTCTTGCTCATGTAATACACTATATGTAAATGCCCATCGTCTGGTGATTTTTGCATAAGCACGGCTCCAAAACCGAGATGCATTCGAATGGAGCTCTGTCTCGTACTGCTGATTGTAAATGGCTAACACTAGGTTTGATGTCAAACATTTCTTCAACACTCCAATAGCGTTCTCTTCGTCTGGGCCAATTACAAACTTTGCATTGTTCTTCGTTAGGTCAGTCAATGGTTTGGCTATCACCGCGTAATTGTAGATAAACTTTCTAAAGTATCCTGCAAGACCCAAAAAACTCAGAAGCTGTTTCAGGGTCTGCGGCGTCTTGAACTTCGAAACGGTTTCAATCTTCAATGGTGTCGGCTATAGCTTCTTGTTCTCGATAATATGGCCAAGAAACTGGATTCGTGTTTGTAAAAAATGACACTTTTTAAAATTCAGCTCTAGCCCATATTCTTCGCACGTCTTGAGAACTTCTTTCAGGTTTGCTAGGGCTTCTAGCTCGTCTTTGGCTGGGATAATTACGTCGTCAACATATGGTAGTGCTATACCTTTTCTAGTCAGTGATCGAAATATTGCGCCAATATGTCTTTGGAATACTCCTGGGGAATTCGACAAACCAAATGGGACCTTGCGNAAGTATTTCCAACTCATAGCTCGTGTATTTTCGTTGTGCATCTGTCGTCTTCTTACTCATGTAATACACTGGATGTAAGTGCCCATCGTCTGGTGATTTTTGCATAAGCACGGCTCCAAATCCATCTATAGATGCATCCGTATGGAGCTCTGTCTCGTACTGCTGATTGTAAATGGCAAGCACTGGGTTTGATGTCAAACATTTCTTCAACACTCCAATAGCGTTCTCTTCGTCTGGGCCAATTACAAACTTTGCATTGTTCTTCGTTAGGTCAGTCAATGGTTTGGCTATCACCGCGTAATTGTAGATAAACTTTCTAAAGTATCCTGCAAGACCCAAAAAACTCAGAAGCTGTTTCAGGGTCTGCGGCGTCTTGAACTTCGAAACGGTTTCAATCTTCAATGGTGTCGGCTATAGCTTCTTGTTCTCGATAATATGGCCAAGAAACTGGATTCGTGTTTGTAAAAAATGTGACTTTTTAAAATTCAGCTCTAGCCCATATTCTAAAGACGTCTTGAGATCTTTTTTCAGGTTTGCTAAGGCTTCTCGCTCGTCTTTGGCTGTTAGTGCTATACCTTTTCTAGCCAGCGGTCGAAATATTGCGCCAATATGTCTTTGGAATACTCCTGGGGAATTCGACAAACCAAATGGGACCTTGCGAAACTGGTACTGTCCGCTTTGCGTCACAAATGAGGTGTACTTCCTACTCTCTTCGGCCACAAGAACATGGAAAAACCCATTTTTCAAGTCAATCGTACTGAATACTACAGCGTCCTGCAAACGATCTATCTGGTCTTCTATCAACGGCAACGGGAAATTATCTTTTTCGATGACTTTATTGATGCGTCAGAAGTCAATACATAGACGTTGCGTACCGTCACTCTTCTTTACTAGTACTGACTCTAGTTCTCTAGAACTAGACTCTCTAGTTCTGACTCTTCAACTACCTCATTCTGCAGCCATTCATCAACCTGGTCTTCTATGATACGTGTTTCAGTCATAGCAAACCGCGGCCGCGAGAAAATTGGCGTTTCGTCTTTAAGAATTATTTTCATTTCTGTTTGTTGTTCTTGATTTTGTTTGCAGCTTTTTAATTTTGGCATACACAGTTCGTCGTAAAAGTCTTCGCGTAAAATATTGAATTTACTGCCAGTGTCAAATAGTGCCATACATTTCTTATTTTTAATCGAAACTTCTTTGGATGTTAATTCCGCTTTTTTTTTCTTCGTTTGCCTTCTCGCTTTTCTCCTTGCAATTCTTTGAAATGTGCCAAAACAGATTGCACTTGAAGCACTTTCTTCGCTTCTCTTTGCTCGAGCAACTGCTAGACACATGACCCTTCTCTCCACAGTTGTAACACACTTCGTCTTTTTTGTCAGTCTGTGTATAATGTTGTCCAACCGACATATTCTTATCTCTTCCCGTCTTCTCACTCTTTTTCATTTTCTCGCTTATTTTTTCATAGTCTTTTAATTTGTCCTTAAAATCAGACATAATTTTTGCACCATATAAAATTCCCAACTTAATCGCTCCAGCATTGATCGTATTACACCCTATTGCCCATTGATAACATTGCGTTTGATCTCCTTTATGTCGGTCCACAAATTTGCCAGTTGAACGTGCCTTACAAGAAGATGCGTTCCTTGCTCAATATCCGAGACAGTGAGCCCAGAATGCCTAAGACGATGAAAAAATTTGTGTATGTACATATGCGAATGTGCGCTGCTTGGCAAAGAACGAATTTTCATACTTGCATGCGGACGTGAGGTCGGCATGAGGAGACGTGATCAGCAATACTCTCTTCCGAAGCTCAATGATCGGCGCTTCAGTAACAGGAGAGACAGGCCACTGATCTTCAGAGCCGACTAAAAACGATGGGCTTTGAAACCACAGCTCTGACTCGATGAGATGACTTCTTGGAAGCGCGCCTTTCGAGAGAATATTGGCCGGATTTAGAGATGTGGGAACATAGAGCCATTCCATGCCTTTTGTTAAATCCTATATTGATGTCACACGATTTGCCACGAAAACCTGAAATTTGGCTGGATCATCACGTATCCAAGATAACGCCGTCGACGAAACCGACCAGCAGAAAAACTGGCCTGTGAAGATTCCCGTCTCACTTAACTTGAGCATGATTTTCGCAAGCAACTGGGCTCCACTTAATTCCAGCTTTGAAAGCGATATTGATTTAAGCGGCGCCACGCGAGACTTTGAGCACAAGACATTGCTCGACGTCTGCCCGCACAAACCGTGAGCATCTGCAGGGATCCGACAATGATGGGCCCCTCGAGGAAACGAAATGCGAAATATGCTTGCCAAACTGTATCTAAAATCCTTCCAAGTCGCAAACAACGACGAGTGGAGGCTTTCATCCCAATCCAACTGTTTTCTCCAAAGCTGATAAAGAAAATCTTGCATCTGACAATAACAGGATTAATCAATCTAATTGGGTTGTAGAAACGCGCAATTATTGACAGAACCAAACGCCTTGAGGACTTTGAATTTGTGTCCAACCCAGACAGTGTCGGTGCAGGGTCCTACGATAAACCAAGAGTTTTGGTTATGTCGCTTCCATCGTGCAATCTTAGAAACTTCTCGGTCTTCCTCAGGCATTACTTCAAGTACCTCCTGCGAATCAGTATGCTAAACACGGCAGGCTAAATAAAAGGGCCTGTCATCATCACATCATTTAGCGAAAGTCCATTTGATGTAGATGCAGAGCCATCGAAAATGACACGGAGCTTTGTTGAGGTACTTTCCTCCTTCAAGACGCAGTGATGAGGCATCAAATACTTGCAGCGGCTACGCTCAGTTTTCGTTTCAAACTAAGAAATCGTCGATAAGCCTGAGTGTAAGATTCTCCTAAGCGGTCAACATACTCTAACGGAAGTCGAACTAAATACTCTCCAGATGGTGGCTTCTGTATGTATTTTTATGTACATACACAAATTTGTTCATCGTCTTAGGCATTCCATCGCCTGATAGATCCATCCTTGTCTTCTGTAGAAGAGCCAATTGATCGGTGAACTTGATTTGCCCTACGCAGAGAAGATCGTAGAATATGCTCGAACCGATGAAGAGATTTACCCGCTTGGGATGGAAAAATGCATGATCGGCAAGCTGAATGTTGGTGGGAATGTTTCAATCGGCTGCATTAACTGCCAACCTCGGCTGGCAATCGGTGATTGTGGGGGCGATAAGAGCAATAAGTTTGGTCGAATACTCCGAAGTGCGAGACTTCATGCAAATGCACACGGAGGATCCTTCTGTGGACACGCTAGTATCGTCCAACCCAGAGACAAGAGCAGAGGATAGAGCTCTCCTAAGTTGCAGCTGCTGGGCGAACCTGGATGTGACGAGATGCCATTGTGATTCGAAATCGAGGATGGCACGAAAAGGAACTAAAAAGCCAGAAGCACAACATTAGAGTGAAGACCTTTGCAGCAAGAGAGGTAGATGCATGGGACGGCGCACTCCGTGCAGAATTCTGAACAGTCGGAATAACTCCTAATTGTAGTGGTCGTTCTGGATTAGATACAGCTGGGGAGCCTTACTCTACATTGGCCACCTGTGCATGCATGTGTCCGATGCCCCGATTTAATGCAGTTAATGCTTCTTCACTTCCTTGTGGCGAAGGAAAGGCGACAGATTTGTGATTTGTGTATATTCCGTGGCCCTATTAGAGGCAACAAAGGTATGGCTTTTACCCACCTGAGCGCTACCAGTGGGTGTCATATAGCGTATTGCACGTTCTCCATTTTCTGGCATCGTTTCTGCAGGAAATCGTAGAAGTCTCCTCCCAGTTGGTTGAGTGCAGGGCACGCGTATGCAGGTTGATTGCTTCCGAAAACTCTCGTAGCCTTTTAGCAAAAGGCGAATCTACCTTATTGAGCCTAAGAATCTCCTTGATGTGTGCCTGGAAACAAGACGCCTGTTATAATTGTCACTGGAAAGCTCCAACGATCGAACCGAATCCAAAGTCACATCCGAGAGGAGCGAAGATGCTGTAACTTATCGATGTCACTGAGATCGGCATCCGCTTCGATGACCTAGTTGAACATGGCAACGAAGTCCGCATATTCAACGTAGCCACCAGAAAAGCTAGGGAGCTTTAAACCAGGAAGCCTCTGTTTGTGAGCCATGATGAGGGTGTGATTTCCAGAATGGTTTGGAACTGTGGTCGAATGAGCAGATACGCGCAAGTAGCCAGGCTAGAGAGCAGCCAGCAGCTCAGCCTTCACTGAAATCAATAGCGTATAGAAGGTTTCGCGCAGCTCACTTCCAATCTATTCTTACTCGAGCAATTCCAGCTCATTGTGGGATCTATTTAAATTTCTCGCGGATTTCAGTAAGCATATCGAGCTTCACATCGATTTCCGCGGCACTAAATTTGTCGAGTCTATTGGCCGAGAATTTTTCGTTTAGACGGTTCAGGCGATCATATAAAAATGGAAATTTACTCTTGTAAAGACTTTGTATCGACCATCGGAATATTATGTACGGTGAGTCGTGTAGCTGCTTTTGTTTTTCGGATCCGCCGCAAAATAGGCACTGCCAGGAGTATAAATACGGGCATAGTTCTCTTTAGAAATTAGCGGAGGAAGAGAATTAGCAATGATATGGAGAGCAGAGAATGCAGAGACAAGTTCATCAAAAGGAGAGCGAGTTCGAAATTACAAACTTTGCATTGTTCTTCGTTAGGTCAGTCAATGGTTTGGCTATCACCGCGTAATTGTAGATAAACTTTCTAAAGTATCCTGCAAGACCCAAAAAACTCAGAAGCTGTTTCAGGGTCTGCGGCGTCTTGAACTTCGAAACGGTTTCAATCTTCAATGGTGTCGGCTATAGCTTCTTGTTCTCGATAATATGGCCAAGAAACTGGATTCGTGTTTGTAAAAAATGTGACTTTTTAAAATTCAGCTCTAGCCCATATTCTAAAGACGTCTTGAGATCTTTTTTCAGGTTTGCTAAGGCTTCTCGCTCGTCTTTGGCTGTTAGTGCTATACCTTTTCTAGCCAGNTTATCGATGTCACTGAGATCGGCATCCGCTTCGATGACCTAGTTGAACATGGCAACGAAGTCCGCATATTCAACGTAGCCACCAGAAAAGCTAGGGAGCTTTAAACCAGGAAGCCTCTGTTTGTGAGCCATGATGAGGGTGTGATTTCCAGAATGGTTTGGAACTGTGGTCGAATGAGCAGATACGCGCAAGTAGCCAGGCTAGAGAGCAGCCAGCAGCTCAGCCTTCACTGAAATCAATAGCGTATAGAAGGTTTCGCGCAGCTCACTTCCAATCTATTCTTACTCGAGCAATTCCAGCTCATTGTGGGATCTATTTAAATTTCTCGCGGATTTCAGTAAGCATATCGAGCTTCACATCGATTTCCGCGGCACTAAATTTGTCGAGTCTATTGGCCGAGAATTTTTCGTTTAGACGGTTCAGGCGATCATATAAAAATGGAAATTTACTCTTGTAAAGACTTTGTATCGACCATCGGAATATTATGTACGGTGAGTCGTGTAGCTGCTTTTGTTTTTCGGATCCGCCGCAAAATAGGCACTGCCAGGAGTATAAATACGGGCATAGTTCTCTTTAGAAATTAGCGGAGGAAGAGAATTAGAAATGATATGGAGAGCAGAGAATGCAGAGACAAGTTCATCAAAAGGAGAGCGAGTTCGAAAGCAAATTTCGAATAGACCTAGATCTGTATCCCTATCAACTAAAAGAGTTTCAGAGGCCAAGAAAGTTTTTTTCCAAGTGTTTAAGTGCAGTTTAAGTTAAATTTACACCGCCAAGTTAGACCACCATCGAGCTGCTAGACCAACTAGCCTGCGAGAGCCGCAAGGCATCGATTAGGTAAGGGACGCGGGGGGAAAAACAATAAGAAAAGGCGATACTAATACTGAACTTTTGCCCGCCTTTATGCATATGTACGACTAGATAAGCATTAGAGGAGACTCGCCCGCTATAAGTACCAGCTGGGGCCACAAAAAAACCGGCACATAAGCAAGCCATAGAGGAGGCTCGGCCATTTGAATTTGTCAGCTGGAGCGACAGAGAGTTTCGCCGGAGCTTTTGCCGCCGCTAAGAAAGCAAGCGAGAGGGAAGACGGCGCACAGTACCAGGCAGACGGCGGCCACTTAAAACAGCGCCAAAGCGTTGCTTACGCGGAGTAATTAAAATCCCGCTAGGGAGGGGAAGGGAATAAACGAATTATTTAAATCAAAACGAAAAGGGACGTGTGAGACGCTTCTTACGCGTCACAACTTTTATACCCGGCACTTAGTACTACATCTGCACCTTAGCGGTGTTTTGTCAAATTTTACATATTTTCTTCATGTGTCATCTACATCTACACTTCTCTCACCAACACGCTCCTTTAGCTCGCCGCCTTTCCTAGACACACACACTGCAGATTCGCGGCAAAAGGCAGAGGCAGCGCCCGCACACTAAAAAAAAAAACAAATATAAGCTGCGGGACGGGGTGGGTTAAAGTCGGCAGAGGCAAAGGCAGGGGGAGGGCAGAGGCAGAGTCCGAGTGAAGCAGAAGCAGAGTGTGAGTAAGAGAATGTAAAAATAACAACAAAAGCTGCAAATTAATTTCTTCATTGTGGCTATAATAATGATCCAATCGGATCCCAATTTGATCTTATCTGATAGATATGGTCAATCCCTACAGAATGGCGTTTTTAGTTTTCTTTTATCTTCAACATTGTAGAGTTGGGAGGTTTTTGCCCTTTTGCGGGGGCGGAAGGGGGCATGGCTAATTTCTGAAATACACTTGTAACAGTGTGAGCATACAGAAGTCTAGATGCAAAATTTGGTGGCTCTAGCTTGTATGGTCTCTGAGATCCAGGCGCTCAACAAGACGGACGGAGGAACGAACAGACGGACAGACAGACAGACATGGCTCAATCGACTCTGCTATTGATGCTGTTCATGAATATATATACTTTATGGGGTTGGTATGCTAATTGCATTAGCATTAATATAATTTATCACATTTATTACTACACAAAAAAATTGTACAACAAAAAACGAGAAGGGACGGACGTGTGAGAGGCTTCTTATGCGTAAAAACTTTTATACCCGGCACTCAGTACTACCTCTGCACCTTAGCAATGTTTTGTCAAATTTAAAATTTTTTCTTCATCTGTTATCGCCTGCGTTTACGCTTCCCTTATTGATGACGTTGTTGCCGTGACGGGTGAGAAAATCTCTACCATCCTGAAGGCCGCCAACGTTGAGGTCCAGCCCTACTGGCCCGGTCTCTTCGCTAAGGCTCTGGAGGGCGTCAACGTGAGGGATCTGATCACCAATATCGGCTCCGGAGTTGGTGCTGCCCTAGCTGGTGGTGCTGCTGCCCCCGCTGCCGCTGATGCACCAGCCGCCGAAGCCAAGAAGGAGGAGAAGAAGAAGGAGGAAGAGTCCGATGTGTCCGACGACGACATGGGATTGGGCCTGTTCGATTAAGCATCCAATATCTGCTTATGAACCACATCCATTCCGACATAACATCCACCGTGTTTGTGTTTTTTTTATCTCTATGAAGTAATGTTTTTTATTGCCGACTTTCGTACACGTTTTATGTACAAATTCAACGAAATATAAGCGTTTGCGAAAAGTGAAAAAAACGAGAAGGGACGTGTGAGACGCTTAGTACTACCTCTGCACCTTAGCGGTGTTTTGTCAAAATTTAACATTTTTTCTTCATCTGTCATCTACATCTACAGCACTTCTCACACCAACACGCTTCGTTCGCCTTTTCCTAGACCCACACACTGCAGACTCGCGGCAGAGGCAGAGGCAGCGCCCGCACACAAAAAAATAAGCAAATATAAGCTGTGGGACGGGGTGGGTTAATAGTCGGCAGAGGCAGTGGCAGGGGGACGGCATAGGCAGGGGCCAAGTGAAGCAGAAGCAGAGTGTGAATGAGAGAATGCGAAAAAACAACAAAAGCTGCGGGACAGGGTTGGTTTAGCCACTTCAAATTAATTTCTTTATTGTGGCTACAATAATGATCCAATCGGATCCAAATTTGGTGATCTGATAGATATGGCCATTCCCTACGAAATGAGCTTTTATGGTCTCTGAGATCCAGGCGCTCAACAAGACGGACGGACAGACGGACGGACAGACGGTCATGGCTCAATCAACTCGGCTATTGATGCTGATCAAGAATATATATACTTTATGGGGTCGGAAACGTTTCCTTCTGTGTGTTACATACTTTGTGCACAAATACAATATACCCTATTTACTCTTCGAGTACCGGGTATAATATGTACGCGGTGGGTCTATGCAGATTTTAGTGCCATAATTGGGCATCAAATTTAAAGTCAGTTGTCCAAATTTTGATTTGCTGATGCGAATGTGGAGAAAGAAGTTGTGACGACGCTTAATATTGGTAGGATATAAGTAGTTATAACTGTTGGGTTAACGTAGTTATCAGGGACACTATTTGGATGTATCATGAAGTTTTTTGTTATATATGGTTAAGTTTTCACTAGGAAGTCTTATATTTTATTAAGCATTTAGGAGAGCTAATTATGAAGTTTTGGTTAGTAGTAAGTTTATAATTTTCATTATTATATTGCAAAGACAACTTCTGAAGGAATAATTTAAGTTCAAGCCCACGGTGGTCGGAGAACGAAGCAGAGGGAGACCAACGGCACGAGCGAGAAAACACTTGGTGAAATTAGTAACAAGGTGACGTCGTCGGAGGAGCACCAGCTTATTCACCACGCTCTCTCAGCTCTCAGAGAGGCAAGCGCCAAAAACAGATAGCAAACGTTTATTGGTAATTTCACCATGATTTCACCATGAGCTGGTGGGCATAAAGCATAAAGCAACTATATAAGGAGGCCTCGTCGGTGGCAGAGTTACTCGCTGCTTTACCCAATTCTCAGTGCACGTTTGCTTGTCGACGCGGAAGGTTGGTTGCGGACAAATTTTGTTTTTCAATTATTTTTTAAATGTTCTTTTTTCAGAACACAGACTACTATTATGTAGCAAATTATTAAAAATTAAATTATGAAACAATTATTATATTTTTCACATTGCCTTCAAATTATTAATCAGCACACTCCATTGTCGTTGCCCTCACACTTACAGAGAGAGCCCTTTCACTCGCACTTTTCACTCGCACTAGTTCATAATTTTTTCCGACGAGACTTCTTTACATAGTTGCTTTATGGTAGTGGGCCTCGAATCATGAAGAAACTATAAGGAGGCCTTGTTCATGAAGAAACTATAAGGAGGTCTCGTCGGCAACACTAAGCAGAAGGGGCGAGTGAAAAGTACGAGTGAGAGGGTTCTCGCTGCAAGTGTGAGCGCAACGGCAATGGAGTCATGAATGGAGTGTGCTGATTAACCATTTCAAGGCATTGTAAAAAACACGAGTTTAGTTTGTTTCATAATTAAATTTTTAATAGTTTGCTACATGATAGTTGTCTTTTTTTTTTTTTGGACGTAATTTTCTTATTAAGAGTCTTAATCCTAAAGTAAATACGAATATTGAAATTGAAAGTTTTTATATCTAAATTACAAGTAATGCTTTCGGCAGCCGTTAACAATTTTTTTTGTAAATCGGTAGTTATTTTAATTGTATCGCTTACTGTTTTGAGAACAATTAATTCTAGCTGCTTAATTATTTGTTTATGTGATTCGGATGGTTATCTTAACCCGCCATGCGACACTTCGTCGACATAAGTGAAAGTGTGTTTGTCGCCAACATTATTTTCGATTTTTAGCTTTCGTACCACGTACCCTGCTAGGTATTCGATAGAGTCCTCCGTCAGCTCGTCCAGCTCCTCTAAAGCTGCGGCACTCTCATCGATACCGTCCTCTTCATCCTTTGCATTGAAATGGTTTACTGATTTTGAACGTAAATCTAAGTTGAGCCATTCATCGGAAGTGTCTTCGTCCACATTTTGGTTAGAGGACAAGAGTTCTGTGTTCTTGGCTGAATGCAAACAAAATAATAAACAAAAGTTATAATAATTAAAGAAAAACATAAACATAAACATACAACAAAACACAACGCAAAATACAACAAACATACAAATAATCACGATCAAAACTTTTCTGAAAGAAAGCTAAACATTTGACAATTAGTATTGTTAAAATCAATTATGTATACATTTATTGATATAAGTTTGTCATACCTGTTATATATTTTCTTAACCTATACTTAAACTGAAGCTGAGTTGGATGGTCATACTGTCCACCTTTGGACCTCATGGCGCCAAAAAAGTTCTCAACAATGTTACTTATTAATATGTACTGTATCTCATACTTTTCCGATAGATAGCAATACAAACCATCAAGGGATGCATTGTTGACTAAAATGCCTTTTTGGAAGGGCAGCTTATGGGCTTTGCCAACTATCTGTGTGCTCATAATCTCAGACATTTTAGCCAAAATGCCTCGTTGAATTTCGATTTGTTTGCTATAAGGCTGCGTCGACTCGATGAAACTTGCAGATGAACATTTTGAGTTGAAGACGTCGACCCAATCATTGAGTATTTTGAAAAGATCAGCGGTTTCGCATACGTCCTGTACGACATTACCTAATGCATAGCATCTTCTAATGGCGCTGGCGGTTGTGTTGGAGAACAGTTGCGATGTCCATTTTAACCTTTTGTTTAGTAAGCGAGCCAACATTAATGTGACTATCTGTTATCTTGAATAAAATCGACAATTCTGACAGCACAGAGACTAATTGTCTGCTGTACTGTCCTCTTAGTCAATTTCTTTCCGTTGATGATTAAACCGGAGTCGACATAGTGGTTCCGGACCAACTTTATCAGAGTGGAGTGTCCGAAAGAACGAATATTTTCAAATTTTCATCCGCTGGATGGCTAAACCAGGTCTTTTCTGAAAAAAATGTTTTCATATATCTCTTTAATTATCTTTTTCATTCGTATAACAAACTTACTTTCCGTTTTGCCAAGCTCTCTCCATAATCTTTGATTTCCGGAGCCCAAATCAGAGACAATAGCTTCTATGGGATACCATCTCTTGTGCAGTTTGCGTATTATTGAATGCAGTGTATCTACATCCATCCGAGTATTGAAATCGAAGAATACTGGCTGCTTCCAAGACTTTTTCAAGCCAAGAACTATGGCCAGTTAAACATATTTGCTAGGCTCATAGACAACATCCGCTTTGCTGTCATACTCGAAAGCAGCAGTAACCTTCATTTCATCGAAGAACAAAACGCATAGCTTATCCTCTACTGGCATTTCTTCTTTTTCCATTACATCTATGACGACATCAAGGGTACCTGTACTGATTTTAACATCGACATACCATCTGTATAATCTTGCACGACTCGCCAAAGGAAATCCTTTTCTATATAGATGATTGCCTCTATTCTTCATAATCTTTATTTGGGTCTCGGTGAAAATTGTTCTTAGACTGATTTCCAATTCCTTATAGTCCTCAAATTGCTCTCGTAAAGAATTCATTTCCGTCTGCATTAGACGAATCTGTCCCCTTAGGCTCTCGTTCTCCACACGTGCTGTATGATTTATCAATGCGTCCCTACATTACACATAAATTATTTGTAGCATTTACAGTTAATATATATTTATTTCAGCATGTTTAGCTTACTCTGTTTGCGTACTCGAGTTGGCGAAGCCTAATTTAACAAATTTTGCTTCAGGCTCGCCCAGCGGAACAGCATCAGATTTCAGTCGCCTTCTTTTATATGTCTGCCCCTTCTTTGTTGCCGATTTCCACTGAGAAGCATCGAAATGTGAATCGCAAATTGTCGACGCCACAGTAAGGCTGCAGTCCAGACTTTGCTTCCACAATTTTCTCTTCTCCAAACATTTCGGTACATGAATCACTTTCACATCTTTCGCGACCTTGCCGCATAAACTGCACCAAATCATTCTTTTGCGCACTTACGGTAAACACGGCAACCAACTTTCCGCGTCGACAAGCAAACGAGCACTGATAAAAGTCAGAACCAGCGAGTAACTCTGCCACCGACGAGGCCTCCTTATAGTTTCTTCATGGCCTTGTCGGTGGCAGAGTTACTCGTTGGTTCTGCCTTTGATCAGTGGTGGTAAACTTTTTAGTGTGATACCGTCTATTTGATCAGGGCTTGGTGCTTTTTTATTGTTCAAGCATTTGATTTCTGTCACAACTTCTTCATATTTGATGCTTTTAATAGGCAAGCTCATTTGGCAGGGTGACTCAAGGAATTTTTCTACTTCAGTCTCTGTTATATAATTATTTATATCGTTTGGCTGAAACACGGAGTGCAGATGTTGTGCAAATGCTTCCGCTTGTTCATTATTAGACCTACACCAAGTTCCGTTGCTTTTGCGAATATTTATGTTTCTTTTAGCTGGTTTCTTTAGGTATTTAGTCGCCCTCCATAGGTTGTATTCATCGTTGCTGGAATTAGAGTCTAAGTTTCTCAGATACGCAGTAAGGGATTCATTGCGTAAGTTCGACAGCAGTTGTCTAAGCTCAGATGCAGCCTTCTTGTACAATCTTTTGTCAGCAGGGTAGTGAGTTTCTTGCCAGCGTTTTCGCAGATTCTTTTTATTTTGTATTTTTTGTCGAAGTTCGGTTGAAAGGTACAATTGGTTTGGTTGTTGATGATTAAGAGCATGATTCGTGTTTCTGTAGCTCGCATTATGAATTGTATTTGTGAAAAGCTCTACGGCATAGTCCATCTCCTCTCCTGTTTTTAACGAAATTTCCAGGCTTATAGCTGAGTCTAAATAGCTTTTAAATGCGTTAATGTCTGTAGAGGCTGTTATTACTTTATAGGGCTTTTCCAACATATGGGCTATTGTGCTGTAAGTTCCTATTATTGGAGAATGATCTGAGATAAGGTCAAAGCTCTCCATTACTCGCATGTGTGATTGTGGGATTCCAGAGAATACTACGAAATCAATCAAATCTGGAATTTTTCGACTATCAGTTATCCAGTATGTGGGCACATCAGTTGACAAAGTCGTTATGTTATTGTTTCGTATGCATTTGTATAAATCCGATCCCTTCGGGTTAGTTTATCTGGAGCCATGGATGTTTGGCATTGAAGTTGCCTCCCACGATAAACTTTGTTCCCATTCCTTGGAAAAAGTTTTGAAAATCGAGTTCTTTTATTGTGAATCTTGGTGGGAGATAAATCGCTGTTATTGATACATCTGCGTGCATACATTTTATCTGAATTGTGGCATGCTGCATAGCGTTTTCCCTAGTACTGTCCATGATTTGAAATTTAAGGCCCTGCTTGACAATAATTGAAGCACCTCCATGAGCTCTATCTGATGGATGGTCAGCTCTTATTGTGTCGTATCCAATAACTTTAAAAAAAGATTTGCTAGTGAAGTGTGTTTCTGAAATAAGCATGACGTCAATGGCACTCGTTTTTAAAAATAAAGCTATTTCATTTACATGGTTGGAAAGCCCATTTTCATTCCATATTCCTAAGTTTAGATTTATTTGCATAGCTTATTTACAATCAACATTATCATGTTAAGTAAATTATTGGTAAGTTGGGATTGTTTTTCTAGAAGCTGTTCTCTATTCTTTCTAGAGACTTGTTCGAGGTACTATTTCCTGCAGCAACTTGAGCGTATGATTGGTAATCTTTGGGTTGTTGGATCGAATTATTAAAGGGAGTAAATGATTGATATGTACCATGGTCATTTTTATTATTGTCATCTTTGGTGTTTCTCTGGTGGTTGCGTCCGCTTACTATTTTTTTTTATATAAGAGCCTGATAGACTTTACACCCTTTTTAACTAGCAGCATTATCTTCGTTGAAGTTGGAACATGTTGCTGGTTGCCCTTTATCTTTTGGGCAAACGTTGCTGGAATAGTTAAGAGAGCATTTCACACATCTGTGAGTTTTGGCTCAATATGACTTTGTGTGTCCAAATTCCTGGCAACGATAACACTGAACGATTTCTTTGGTTTTACGGGGTGGTTCTATATTAACAACTGCGTTACCAATGAGTTTAACTTTGTTGGGCTCAATGTCTAAGTAGAACAAATTCAATGGCTCTTTGGTTACACGACTTTTAATATTACTAATGTTTCTAACAGCGTGACCTTTGGACTCCACATCTTGTTTGATTATGCCGATATCCGTTGAGAAGTGCAAATTATTAATAACAACTCTGAATGCCCTGTCATGTTTAAGTTGGTATGTGTGAAATTTGACAAAATCTTTAGTAAGAGTTTTAACAAGTTTCCTGTATTCTTCAATAGACTTTACCATAACTCTCACATGACCATCGCGTTGTACTTTATAAAAGAAAAGCTCTTTTTTAAAAGTAGTCTCGAGGTAAACCAGAATTCCTTTCATATCACTGACTTCAGATAAGAAAATAGGTGGCGGCTTGGCAGATTCATTTAAGTTATCTTCAGTTATCATGTGCAGTGCTTCGTTTTCGTCTTCATTTCCGTTATTAGGAGTGCTGTCGCTTAGGAGGACATATTAATTGGAGCTGGTGCTGGGTGCTTAGTCCAGAGCGAGTTTTTCTTTAGTAGAATAGGAGAGGCTTGGTTTTGTCTCTTGATTGCCTTTGACTTCGATTTTACTCTCTGCCAGTTCCAAATCGATTGTTTGCTATCTCTCTCTAGCGCTTGCCTCTCTGAGAGCTGAGAGAGCGTGGTGAATAAGCAGGTGCTCCTCCACTCATGAACATCAAGCAACTATATAAGGAGGCCTCGTCGGTGGCAGAGTTACTCGCTGCGTTACCCAATTC
>NW_022995775.1:0-3734 GCF_900245975.1 Drosophila guanche
GATTGCTTAGGTTTCCAATACTTGATTCTGTCCTTAAAATAAGAAGCCTATACAATGAGGTTCTTTAAAGATTTGATAATGGAAATGTAAAGTAAAGTTTAAGAAATTATGTATTAGATTGGTTCCTTAAAATTATATGCAGATGCATATGACAATTAATCTACAATAGGAATTAAAGGAATAGGTAGTGCCATGGCGAAATTAGTACCAAGGTGATGGATTTGTACGGTGAGGCGTGTAGCTGCTTTTGTTTTTTTTGCGAAAATCTTGTTTTGGGATTCGCCGAAAAATAGGCACTGCTAGGAGTACAAATACGGGCATACGAGAATGCAGAGACAAGTTCATCAAAAGGAGAGCGAGTTCGAAGGAACATTTCGAATAGACATAGGCTTTAAATAGAGGTCGGCAGGGCGCCATTAGGCATTTTCGATCTGTATCGCTATCAACTAAAAGAGTTTCAGAGGCCAAGAAAGTTTTTTTCCATGTGTATAAGTGCAGTTTAAGTTAAATTTACACCGCCAAATTGGACCACCATGCTAGACCAACTAGCCTGCGAGAGCCGCAAGGCATCGATTAGGTAAGGGAAGTGGGGGTGAAAAACAATAAGAAAAGGCGATACTGATACTGAACATTTGCCCACCTTTATGCATATGTACGACTAGATAAGCATTAGAGGAGGCTCGCCCGCTATAAGTACCAGCTGGAGTGACAAAAAACCGGCACATAAGTAAGCCATAGCGGAGACTCGGCCCTTTGAATTTGTCAGCTGGAGCGACAGAGAGTTTCGCCGGAGCTTTTGCCGCCGCTAAGCATGCAAGCAAGCAAGCGAGAGGGAAGACGGCGCACAGTACCAGGCAGACGGCGGCCACTTAAAACAGCGCCACGTTGCTTACGCGGAGTAATTAAAACCCCGCTAGGGAGGGGAGGGGAATAAACGAATTATTTAAATCAAAATTACAGCCCAACCCACTCAATAAGTGAAAAGAATGTTATAGAAAAAATGAGAGAAAAACACCCTCCACTAACGTTTAAAAATGTATAATTATAGTCTAAAAATCTTTATTTAAATGGTTAGGTACTTTTAGTTTTCTATTTCTATTCTATCTCTTCCTACCTTCCTTTAAAAGTTTAAAAGCGATCGACGTTAAGTGAACAGATGGCATAGAGAGAAAAAAAATTGTGACATGCAAAAGTGGAAAAGAAAGAAACGAACAAATGTTATTGCACTGATTTACCGCAAGACGGATTTTGTCTTTGCATAATTGTGTGTGGTGGGGCTGAGTGTTCTTTTTATACCCGGTACTCGAAGAGTAAATAGGGTATATTGTATTTGTGGGGAATAACGGTTGTATGTAACGCACAGAAGGAAATGTTTCCGACCCCTTAAAGTATATATATTCTTGATCAGCATCAATGGCCGAGTCGATAGAGTCATGTCTGTCTGTCCGTCTGTCCGTCTTGTTTGTCGGCTAGTTCTCAGAGACTATAAGAGCTAGAGCCACCAAATTTTGGCTCCAGACTGTGCTGTATGCTCACACTGAAACCAGTGTATTTCAAAAATGAGCCCAGCCCCCTTCCGCCTCCACAAAAGGGCGAAAACCTCCCAAACCTATCTACCACCTATCTGCCATATCTATCAGATCACCCAATTGGGATCCGATCGGATCATTATTATAGCCAGAATGAAGAAATAATATATAATAATAATTTTCAGTGGCTAAACCCACCCTGTCCCGCAGCTTTTGTTGTTCTTTTTACATTCTCTCATTCACACTGCTTCTGCTTCATTCGGCCCCTGCCTCTGCCCTCCCCCTGCCGATGCCTCTTACGACTTTTAACCCACCCCGTCCCGCAGCTTATGTTTGTTTTTTTTTGTGCGGTCGCTGCCTCTGCCACGAGTCTGCACTGTGTGGGTCTAGGGAAGGGCGGCGAGCTAACGGAGCGTGTTTGTGTGAGTAGTGTTGTTGATGTAGATGACAGATAAAGAAAAAATTTAAAATTTGACAAAACACCGCTAAGGTGCAGATGTAGTACTGAGTGCCGGATATAAAAGTTGTGACGCGCAAAAAGCATCTCACACGTCCCTTCTCGTTTTTTGTTGTTCTGGTTTTTTTTGGTGTTTCTTTTCAGCGGACGAAATCGGAATCGCTTCAACGATGGAGGTACCGACTGTGAGTAACTATATATATACAATTGAAATTATTTCTTGTTAGGGCGCAATGGTCCATTAGTAAGGGCGAATAGTGTAAAAGAATAAGAGAAAAAAAGAAAACGGAGAGCCTATGCTTCTAAACACATATACCCTTCCCATTAAAAATAGAGGAATTATTTTTTTTGTTTTCTCCACATTTTTCAATCTCGCTTCCCATGCCTTCACCCTTGAAATAAAAGGGGAGAGTAGTACACGTAAATAACACGTAAATTAATATAAAGGAAAACGAAGAGACGGAAGATCACTATATTTTTAGCAATGTAAATCAAATAAAATTCGTTTTAAATAATGCCCCATTTTAAATACCCTTAACTAAAAACATACCCTTTAAATCTTAATTACAAATAATCTCAATTTATTTATAAATAAATGCTTGATCTCCTACAGCAAGCCCCTGTAGGCCCCTCGGAGACAAAGGGGTCTTGAAATTAGTATATTTATATTTGGCGAATTCAAGACCAAGGTAGGGTGGGCGTAGATGTGCCTCGCGAACATCTGAGGTATTCTGTCCGTTGTCCGTTTTACACCTATAGTTATTGTCTTCCGTTTTAGGCGTTGTACTCTTCCGTCCAGTGTATGGCTTTTTGTGTGCACGTTTCATTTTATTTAAAAAAATAATAAGGTAGCCCCTAGCTTGGACAAGAACACCACACTCGTAGCCGACGAGCCAGCAGCCGGAACACATATAAGCGTGCCGTCCAAGAGCTAGGAAGAACATCTTGCCTATACATGGGTTATCCGTTATAGATTCACGGGTAGTGCTCTCTCTTTTTAAATTTACAATTTCCACCTTCATATTTTTCAATATATGTACAAAGATTTGTATGTATGTAAATTCATATATGGTTTTTCTTTGAACTTTGATTTAGGAAGATTTATGGAAAATAATGGACTTCATACATATGTACATATATTATTGTAAATCGCAACCGTCTTGCCTCTATGAGAGATGAGAGAGCGTCGTGAATAAGCTGGTGCTCCTCCACTCAGCTGAAGACGTCACCTTGTTACTAATTTCACCATGCGCTTACCTTCTCATAGCATCAGCCCTTAGTTGGAAAAGAGTTAGACTGAGTCTACCCCGAAGAAACACAAGAAGAGTCAGCGAAGAGCAACAACTACAAAGCAAAATGTCATAAATAAGAACGTTTGCAATTTGTTTATATTAAATTTTAGAGAAGAAGAGAGAGAGCGAGAGCTAGTGAGAGCAAGGGAAAGAGTCAAAAAGGATCGAAAAGCGATGAGGGGGTGTGTGCCTATCCTGTGCACAGATTCTACTTGCATTTAGCTCTGCAGCACACCCGAACAGTACCCCCTCAACTGCCTCTCCTTGTGGGTGTTGCAGTACCGCATGGCCTGCTGCTTTTGTGAATTATGCGCCTTCCGTTGCATGCGGCGGCACTTCCAGGCCCAGGACCCAGGACTCTGGGACGAAATCCAAATAATGGCATGACGCGCCTGGCTGCATATTTTTGAAGTCAACAGCCAGCAATGGTGGGTGGGGGGTGGGGGGGGGGGGGGG
>NW_022995775.1:4437-66748 GCF_900245975.1 Drosophila guanche
GGGGGGGGGGGGGGGGGGGGGGGGGGGGGCAACGGAAAGAGAGGGTATCTACGTCCGTACACCCAAAACTAACGGGACGCTCTTTTTTGTAATAAAAATGTCATAAATCTTGATTTCTTGAACTCCAAACCAAAAAGCGTGCGGAAGCGACACTGGATATCTCCCCTTCTATCTCCATCTCTCTTTCGCTGTGTCCCTCTCTCTCTCTCTTTCTCTTGAGCCAATACAAATGTCTATTTATGCTCGCCTTGCAAAAGAAGTACAGTTTTATATGTTTTTATTTATTTGCACTCGTTCGCAATGATTTTGTATAGCGTTGTCCTGCTCCTCCAAACTGTCGCTGTCTCCTTGGCTCACAGAGAGTGAATAGAGATTGGGAGTCCTTGATAGATGTCGAAAAAAGAGCTGACATAATTGATAGATTGGACAGACTTACATAAGTGAGATAAAATTCTTGTTAGAAAAAGGGAAAGAGAAATGATAAACTTAGCGCCAATCAATTCGAGTATAATATAAATAGAATTTAAAATTAAGGTACCTTAAGAATAAGTACGTAAGTAAGTCTTTCATATATTCCATTTATTTTGCATTCAACTTAAATAATGTATACATTTTAAGTTTTGATCCTCCAATAGAAATATTTTTGCTTAGGGTTGCTTTTCTGCTCTTTAAATTCGTCAACAATCCTTCATATCATACACTTTTATGTACTTTGGTTGGTGTGAATAATCTTCTCAAACTTCTCTGAAGCTTTTCCCCATCTATATACTTACTAGTAGTTCTCACGGAAATCCGTTTGTTTTTTCACCCAATTTTCACTGCACTTTTTTGCTCATAGTAGAGCAAAGCAGAGCAGAAGTTCCATTAACAATACGCATCTATTTGCATCGATAACATTCGGGGCTAACAATGTGTCCAATATGACAAACAGAAACAATGAGAAAGCGAACGAAAGTAATCCGTTCGTATGAATGAACGAATGATTGAATGAATAAAGCGACAAATAATATATAATCGTGTTCCATTTCGGTGAAATAAGATAAATTCTCCTGGCAGCTGCGCTAACGAACGTCTCTTGGAGAGCGGGGGTGAGTGAGGGAGTAGGGGTAAAAGTGTTGTTTTCTGGAGTGTGGGGGAGGGGGTGGCCTAGACTTTTTGTCAAACAAACAACAAAGGCATTTTCTGAGTAATTTCATCACTTCTATCTTGTGGTGGGTGGAGTGGGTAATGGTGCAAGAGAATGCAGTTGAATGTTTGGAGATGGGAGTTTTCTTTGGTGCGTTGGGAGTTCAATATTTTTTAAGTTTTCGTGTTTGAAAATATTCAATGACAATTGGGAGAAAGTGTATTTATATAACAGATAACACTGCTCGAATCTCCTGTTGGAGGGTTGCGCGCCCATTGCCAGAGTATTTATGGCTATGGACTCGAAAAAAACTGAAACAAAAAAGACTAAAATTCAAACAAATTCTAAACTAGGTCGGTATTTTACGGTTTTTATACCCGGTACTCGAAGAGTAAATAGGTTATATTGTATTTGTGCGAATAACGATTGTATGTAACGCACAGAAGAAAACGTTTCAGACCCCATAAAGTATATATATTCTTGATCAGCATCAATAGCCGAGTCGATAGAGCCACGTCTGTCTATCCGTCTGTCCGTCCGTCCGTCTGTCCGTCTTTTTTGTCGGCTAGTTCTCAAAAACTATAAGAGCTAGAGCCACCACATTTTGGCTCCAGACTGCTGTATGCTCACACTGAAACCAGTGTATTTCAAAAATTAGCTCGAAAAGGCGAAAACCTCCCAAACCTAAAATGTTGAAGATAAAAGAAAACTACAAATTCAGTAGGGAATGGCCATATCTATCAGATCACCAAATTGGGATCCGATTGTATCATTATTATAGCCAGAATGAAGAAATTAATTTGCAGTGGCTAAACCCACCCTGTCCCGCAGCTTGTGTTATTTTTTTCACATTCTCTCATTCACACTCTGCTTTGGACTCTGCCTCTGCCGCGAGTCTGCAGTGTGTGGGTCTTGGGAAGGGGGGCGAGCTTAAGGAGCGTGTTGGTGTGAGAAGTGTTGTAGATGTGATGTAGATGACAGATGTAGAAAAAATTTAAAATTTGACAAAACACCGCTAAGGTGCAGATGTAGTACTGAGTGCCGAGTATACCGTTGTGACGCGTAAGAAGCGTCTCACACGTCCCTTCTCGTTTTTAATAATATTTTTAAATCTGGTAATTGTTTTAAGGTTTTTTCAGACGAAGCGGTTTTTAATATAACTTTAGTATCTTAAATCTGATGGCAAAGCTCTTTGTTTGTGTGAAAAGCTGATAGATGCAGTGTACCCAGTGTTCTAGCTTACCGCATAGGAAATATAAAACTTTGAAATAAAAAAATCTAGATTTATGCGAGGCGTTTTTAACAAATTGTCGACTTATATTATAAGTTATAAATATTATACCATAGGCTCTTTATTCGTTTGTGTACAGTTGCATTCATTGGGCGTCGTTTAAGGTATTGCTCATCCGTATCTATGGACAGACGTCTGAGCGTAAAAAATACCACACAAAAATCATAATTTTTCCATTTGAAAGCTTAATATTTTCCATATAATATTAACATTAATATATTAAAACTACAAAGTGTTTGGGGATTTATTATAGATGCTTTCATTAGCTTTATAGAATGGCTAAGTTCATTACAACCAGATATAAGATACATACTTAAGGTATGTGAAAATAAGAAGCGCTACCTCAAAAATTAAAACAGTTTCAAACAATACCAGACTTTAAAAATTAAAAAAAAAGTTATTTCATAGAAAAAAACCATAATTCTATAAAACAAATTTAAAGCCGTAAATTTTGAATAGGTGATTTGGATTGAAGAGGAAAAAAAAGTTCGCTTTTGTCGAGTAGTGTAATTAGATTTAGAAGAACGAATATAATTAATATAATTTCCAATTTACATACATATGTACATATATACATTATATACATATATACATATATACATATATACATATATACAACATTGGGATATGTTGTACTCAAATGAGAATTTCGAAGATATTTCAGAAAAGAGTCTAAAGGTGCATAGATAATGTTAGAATATTATACGTTGATGGAAAATTATGCATATGTACTGGATCCAGTATGATAACGTATGGTCAAAATAATTGTTATTGACTTATCAGAATAATAAGAAATATCCTACCCATACGATGATCATGCTCTTGCGTGTGCTCTCACGCATCCATTTATAATTTCCCTGCTATCTTTCACTCTCTCTCTCTCTCTCTCTCTCTCTCTTCAGCGCTCACTTGCTCTCTGTCCCTCTGAGGATATGCACTTTGACTTTTTCTTAAAACAAATGAAAATGGATGAGGTACTAAGTGTTGTCTCTGTCTATTTTTGTTGTTGCAGTTGTTGGTTGCTTAAAATGGAATAAAATGTTGCAACAAGCTAAACACCAAAGTTTTCTCTCCCTCCGCCTTCTTTCCCTCCACACCACCATATCACAGCGAAGTTCGACTTTTAACGGTGTCTCAGTGACTATCTCTTTCCATCTGATTATTCGTCTCTATTCTGCTTGCAAAAAGAAAGGCGTTTTGTTGCTATGACACTCTGTTTGTCCCACTGTCTCTCCGCTCCACTGTTCCGCTTCCCTATGGCTCTTTACCCGGTAAGTTCTTTGAGTCTTACTCCCGATATCTGTCCCCCTATCCCTTTCCTTTCTTTTTATACCATTTATTTATTTAAGTCAATTTCGTTGAGTGTGTTTGAGCATTTTGTTGCAATTCGTTTGCTGGTTTCATTTTGTCTTTCGCTCGCCCTCCCTCTCTCTTCACCACTCTTGCTCTTCCACACTATTGCTAACTCCACTCCTAACAGTTTCCTACTTCCTCCCATTTTTGCCATTTTTTAGCGTGTTGTTAGAGTTTGAGGGGAAGCTGATGACAATTTTTACTTTGAGTGATTGCAGTGGCAATGGCAGTGCAGGGGTTAGCAAGGGGGAAAACTGCACTGGGTAAGGGAAACATTCCAAACTGAATGGGGGATTTACATACATACATACATACGTTTGAATATTAATTAACTAAACATGTATTGTGGCAATCAATCCACGGCTGTTGGCTTCTATATCATTAAGAGATTCAAAACAAAGTAAAGAAACAGAGATCTCAAAGTTCCGAGGACCGCCGCATGAATATTCGCATCTTAAACTGCTTGACAAGTTTTTTACATTGGTTCACGTCTCCACTTAGTCAAGACACACATTTATACCTAGATTGTGTTGCGTCCGACGTACTCTTATACAGCTGTGTCTCTCTTTCATTACGTCTGTGCTCTTAATGTATTCTATTCAGCTGCTTCGTCGCTCTTTTAGCTATTGTTTTACTGCTTGCTTGCTAGCATCCATAAATCAACTATATAAGGAGGTGGTCGGTGGCATGAAGAAACCATAAAGCACGAAGAAACTATAAGGAGGCCATGAAGAAACTATAAGGAGGCCTTGTCGGTGGCAGAGTTACTCGCTGGTTCTGCCTAGGTTCAGTGCTCGTTTGCTTGTCGACGCGGAAGGTTGGTTGCGGACGAATGTTTTCTTCATGATCAGCACACTGCATTGTCGTTGCCCGCACTTGCAGCGAGAGCCCTCTCACTCGTACTTTTCTCTCGCACTTTTCCATAATTTTTGCAGACGAGACCTCTTTATATAGTTTCTTCATGGCTACCAGTGGAACTATCGTTTAAAGAACTCTTTGCAAGAAAAATAATACAAATATAAACAAAACGAGAAAACTGAAAATAGGCAGAATCAGCGAGTAACTCTGCCACCAACGAGGCCTCCTTATATAGTTTCTTTATGGCTCTCGTCCATTCACTGCAACGTAACTTTCTCTTCGCTACGATCAGCACACATTTAATAGATAAGTAGTCTATTGATTTTGTCTAGCCAAAGCCAAAGGCCAAAAGCCTTTACTCCTCTTACACTCTTTATTCAGCACTGCTTTGCTCTTTCACTTCGTTTGCAGCTTCGTGTAAGCATGCACCTACATACTTCGTGCGTGGGTGTTTTCCGTGTGTTCTGTTGGGCGGTTCGTGTGGCTCCACTTCGGTCTGCCCTGCCTCGTCGTTTTAGTTGAAGCTTGGTCGTCGCAGTGTTTAGTACGTATTCAAAATGATGTCGCCTTGCAGGACCAGCTAACGTGAATCGCGCGTGAATCTTGTCGTCGTTCGATTCGTTTCGTTTTGTTCCTTTCCGTACTCACAGGCTCCCGTTGCCGCCTGTCGTTGTTTCGCTAACCTTTTGGGTCGTCCTGTCAGTCGTGTGTTAGTGTACGCAAATAGCCATATAAAGATAACCAATAAATATACATATATTAGAACATCTAACTGTACAAAATAACAAGTGACTGAAAGCAAAAGCAAAAATAGAAGCAGAATCAGCAGCAGAAGGCAGGCAGTCGTCTGGAAAAAAGACGGGAGAAGAAGCCAAGGCAAATGCTGTTTTCTTGTTTTTATTTTACCGCAAGAAAAAATTCGCAAATAAAGTGAGAGCAGCACTTACTCTTACTTTCTTCTGTGGCGGTCTTTAATAGCTCTGATCTCGGTTTTTGGAATACATTAAAGCAGAGGCAAAACCAACACCAGTGTCGCGCCTGTGTGTGTGTGTTTAATTTATCACTTTTGATGGTCACGTGGTCAGCCACCAAGTTGGCCTGCCATCTTGTGCGTGGAACCAAACAACAACAATCGCTGGAGGCAGCAAGCAGTGGCAGTCTACCCATAAAGGATTATCATAGCGTAGAGAGCAGGTAAGAGTTATACACCTACAACTATAATAGCTGCTCCTCAAGAGATTTTGCAGTTTTGCAATTTTGAAATTGTGCAGTTTTAATCGACAGTTTTCCGCCTGCAACTTGTATTCCCACTGTACGGTCGGACGTTCTCCGCTTCTAGTGCTCCTTGTCCCCCTGTCGACTGCCCTGACTTAAAATGCGCCACTGACTGGCGGAAAAGTTATCAAAAACTTTTGCCTACAGTTTACTTCCTTTTTTTTCTCTTTGGGTAATGGTTGGCCTCTGCTCATCTTTTTGTAGACTCTTCTCATTTTTTTTTTGCCCTGAAGTGGAACGGGAGGAAGAAATCGCTTTAGCAAGAGACAAAGAACGTGCGTGGGAAATCGACAGATACTCGAAAGTGGGGAAAAATGCAGTGTTATCTTTCGTGGGGGAATGCTCTCTTCTGTGCTGGTTTCGTTTCTATTTTTTTGTGGGATATATAAAAGTGCACAATTGATGTATCTACATAGGTGAGAAAGAAATGTTATTTTTGGGTTTTTAAAGAAGAATTTTGAGCCCTCTTTCTTAATAAATTATTGAAGCAAACTTCTGTGTGTTCCGGAAATTGCTTTGTTTTATCGAGAATGTATACTTATTTAATATCATCTTGGAAAAATCTACATCTACAGTCACATCAAAACTCATTAGTTGCTCCAGTATATACAGTAGAAACTTGTTTTTCCGACATACACCCCATCAGCGACCCATCCACCTGATCCACCAGACCGTTGATTTCAGAGCTTCCTTTGCACCTTCCGACTTCCTTCCGATTGCAGACTGATTCTTAAATTTGTCGTTCGTTAGAGGGAAACGAGATGGAAAAGTGAATGAAAAGTGTAGGAAAAGTGAAAAGTGCTTCCATCTAGTTTTTGAGTTAAAATAAAGAGAAAATTTAAAAAAGAAATACTTCCATACATATTTATAAATTTCCTGTAAAATCACGAAATGTTCTCTCTCATGTTTTTACAATTAAAATATGCAAATAGCCCTCTCACAAATCCTCTTTCAAATGAAGGACACGCACGACCCCAATAAATGCGACTGTCACGGATATATTCAGGATACGGATAAAAATACAGATACAAAGATACGAATTCCCGTTGCTTGCATATTAGATAGCCGCAAAACATTGTTGACAGTTTCCTCTTCCCGTCCTAAAAAAGCTTAATGGCAAATAGACCTTAAGAGAGGGTTGAAGAGGTGGCTGGTGGCAGGGTGGTGGCAGTCCATGATGTCAGAAGCAATTGTTTGTGGTGATTTGACACTGGGAAAAAGAAGGATTTCCATGATTATTAAATATAATGAAATACATTAAGTACATGAAAAGAACAAAGATAAAAACTTCCTCTGCTTATCAGAACATTTTCATTTTTAGATTTATCTAGGGACCTAGGGAGCGTAGGGATATTTATATTTCAGATATTCTGCCTTTTATTATTAGAATTCAGAAACATTTGTCCCGAAATATTAAAACTAAATTGCCAGATCTTTCCATAATCAATCTTTCATGACACGTATGGCACGGGTCATAGAAATAATTATTTTTCTCAGAATTTTCACCATTTCAGTCCCTTTGTTTTCTCCAAGTATAACCGAACACTGAAATGAGAGAGATACATTTGGTTTTAGGTATTCACATTTCCAGTTTAAAAAGGGACTCCGTACCACAGTTTCCCAGCGATGGGGGGCTTGGGTTTTAGTTGTTAAAAAGTGACTTATGGTTTATGGTATGAGGGATATGTGGCTTATCAGGAGGTACTTATTTCCCCCTGTGTATTAGTGGGTGTGTGTGTGTTTGTGTACTTCAAAAAGGCATTAAGCCGAGAGGTATAAACAACAGTTATGCATATACCCCTTAGTGCCTTATTGTAACCGTTGACGGGTTAATGTGATTTTAATGTACTTTTTACCCCCCATCTCTACCAATCTAACCCGTGCCTCCCTGACTCACTGATTATATACAGATTGTTCAGAGAGTGCCTGTGCCTCTCTCTGAGTGTGATTAAGTTTTAAACAATCCCATTTCGCTCTTCTTTTTTAATGTTTTTTCTTTTTTCATTATGAAAAGTTTTTCCCCTTTGCCAATGCTTTTAATTTTATATTTATGAAAATTGAAAAGTAAATGCTTTATTTTTATATTTATATTTATAAATAATATATTATAATACAATATAAAAAAGATTTTTTTATATTTTATTTTACTTTCATTTACAATGCAATTCAACAATTAGTCAAAAAACTCTATTGCATTTTACATTTTAAAAATGAAATAATGGCTTTTTGTATTTCCTTAATTGGCCTTCAAGGGTTGTGTGAGTTTCTTTTTAAATTTGAGGACCCAAATATTTTTTCAATCAATTAAAAAATATCTTCAACATTTTTACCTAATTATATTAAAACGTATTAATTTTCACTCAAATCAAGAAATAAGAAAATGTTTGTTGACTTCTGGCAGAGACAGAGAGACACCTGCCTATCCAATTACTTTTCGCTGGGACGTCAATTGCATTTCACTTTCTCAGAATATAAACCCCATCTCATCTCCAAGAAAACACTTAAACTTCTCTTCGGAACACCTCATACACCACCCCACAAACTCTACCCTGTTTTAAACAAAAACCTCAAGCAAAAGGTGAAAATTGTTTTTGAATAATCTGCCGCCTCCAAAGAAAACCCTTCATCAGAGTGGCAGTCATCTTTTGAAGGGTTCCTTCCGTCCTTAGGTCCTTCCTTTTTGGCGTTTTATTTTTGCTGTTTTTTGTTTGGTTTGTATTTATATAATATACTTTTTATGCTACTTCATTCTGTTATTGTTCCGATCGATTACCGTTACAAGTGCCAGTGCCAGTGCCAAGTGGAAGAGGGAGAGAGAGGCGGTAAACGCACGTGTCTAGAAGTCGCCTTTTATTCTTGTTTATATTTGGCTGTTTCTGGATGTCTCTCAGTAGGATTGATTTCAAAAGCTTGGAATGCCACAATTGTGTGTACCTGCCCCATTGTAATGTGTGGTGTGGTGATCCACATACACGCAATGCAAAATCAACCTTTAACAGCTGCAGGACCCTTATGCTTCTGTTTGGTTGTGATATTTTTTTTGTTTTTGTTTTCTGTAATTTTAGATAATATTTTCATAAAATGCGTGCGGACTTTGGGCTGGCTTTTTATTGTGTTATATGTTTATGTATATTTTTTAACTTTTCACTGATTTATTTTTAGCCGAATGAATTAATTTCGAAATAGAATCGATTTCTTTGAATTGTACTTGAATTGTATTGTAAAAGTCTTTACATCCTCATAAATTTGTAAAACTCTTAGATAATTATTATTAAAACCAAACCTAAAAGTATAACTTCTGTGTGCAAATATGTTGAGTGTGTAGCTCTCTCATCGAACGTTAAATGTTCATAAGCTTTCCCTGGCTGCTGACAGGCCACCAAAGATTCCTTCATCCTTGGTCCTAGGGTCCTCACTGCTGCTGTGGTGTACTCTTCTGCTGCTACTGCTGCTGCTGCCTTTGCTCTTTGCATTTATATTGTGTATTCAATGACGAGTATGTTATTTTACCGAAACGAAACATTACATTGCGCAATAATTTCGCCTTTTACGTTGCCAATCGTGACCACCCCACCCAACAGCAGCTTACCCAGGCAGGAATATCTTGAGGGATTTAGGAAAGGGGAACTTTATCAAGTGGATGGTGAAGGAGGTGGAGGGGGAGGAGGAGGAAAGGAGGAGAACGAAGAGCCAGAGGTCTGCAAAAAATGTATCCATGAGCTATCGAATGTAGACTCGAAATATAGAAACCTTGGTTCTACACGAAGAACTAAAACTTTTTTTCTGTCAGTGAATGCCTACATTGGTGCACTGCCCCTCTCTCGGCTTTCTCATAGTTTCACGCCTCTCTCTCTCTGTCGTCTCCTACATTTGGCTTATCTGCAGGTTTGATGGATTTGTATCCCCTTTGGCCGCCTTTTCCACGTGTGTGTGGGCCTGATTTAATTTTGTTATTCTTTACTTTACTTACCCCCAGGCCTTTCCACAGGCTTCATCTCCATTTTCCGCTCTCTACTCTCTTTTAAGGAGTTTTCCCCTGCTTCATTTTGTTTTCGTGTTTTGGATGTTGGCTCCGATGGGGTTTCTGGTGCAGTTTTATTATGCTACCACACCATAAGCCAAACACACACACGCACACAGCCAAAAGCAACACACACACGCATTTTTTTTATTGTGTGTGTATATTTTCCTTTCGGTTGGTCCTCCACTTGGCATTTTTGTTTCGTTTATATTCGTTACTTGAATCCCCACCTCTCGCACTCTCTTTCTTTTTTTGAGAGTCCTCTGCCTTTGTCAGTGTCCGTTGTCGCTATTGCTGTCTCCGTTTCTTTTTGTTTTTCTATGGCTACACAAAGATTTTTAACTAAATACTTATACATAGCTAATAAAACACTAAACACTAATCCAATCCAAATTACACCTTACATACATACATACATACATACATATATACATACATACGTACATATTTACATACATACATACATGAATGATCGTTAAAACAAATAAAAACAAATCCCTAAAAATAGGGTAGTGAGGGTTTCTGTTGGCTTACCTTACATATTTTCCGTATTTTGTGTTATTTTTTGTTTGTTGGTGCTTCCTGTTTTTATATCCTTTTTTTGCTGTTTTTTTATATATGAGTTTTGCTGGATGAAGGTTAAATTGATATTTTTTTCGGGTTTCCTTTTATCAGTGGAGCATGAGGAACGGGGAAAAACAGAGGCAGGATCTCTCCCCAGAAAGAAAGTCTGAAATAAGTTGTTTAGGTGATTACACGGAGACAGAGGCCTGATGGACCGACCTCTACATTTCCGTTTTCCCATTTCCCCTCCTGCCACTACCGAACTCTTTATTATTTATTACTCATCCCCATTACCGCTGGATGTGCGAGGGTGTGTGGTTTTTCCCATTTTAATTTTGATAAGCAAAAAGTCGCCGCTATTCGCATCTCTCTTTCGTTTTATACCCGGCACTCGAAGAGTAAATAGGGAATATTGTATTCTTGGTCGAAAGTGGTACATATGTATGTACATATGTATGTATATGCTTTCTGTGTCCCAGGTATAAAAGTTGTGAAGCTTACAAAACGTCTCACACGTTCCTACTCGTTTTTATTTGTGTTTTCTTTGTGCAATAAATTTATTCGCCTGGTGCTTCCTTTTGTTTGGTTTTCTCATATGTCAAAATAATGAAAAATAACGAGAAGAAAGAAAACTTATATTTCCATAAGTTTATTGAAACAGCGATAGTGGTGGAGGGAGTGGGAAATATTTGACAAATTGAAAAGTCCTTTTCCTGGAGATTTGCTGCATCGGTTTGCTGAAGGGCTTCTTTGGATGCTGTCTTTTCTTCTCTGACTGTGTGGATTCTTGATTTGTTGGCTCTTTTATGTGTCAGGTAGGCAAAATGAATTGGAAAGTAATTTTGTAGAAAATTAAATTAGAAAACTGTAATTATTGTATACCAAAAATTCATTTAAGCAGAGCCTCTGTGTGGGTACTTACATATGTACATACATATGTGCGGAGTTGTATATTTTTCTTAGTGCTTTAATTGTAAATGTTGAATTTTTAGGAGTTGAAAAAGGTTATTTTCTCTGCGTAGCTTCCGAATACACTCATCTGACTAAATATAATAATACTCGGTACTCGAAGAGTAAAAAGGGTATATTGTGAATAACGGTTGTATGTAACGCACAGAAGGAAACGTTTCCAACCCCATAAAGTATATATATTCTTGATCAGCATCAATAGACGAGTCGATAGAGCCATGTCTGTCTGTCCGTCTGGCCGTCTGTCCGTCCGTCCGTCTTGTTTGTGGGCTAGTTCTCAGAGACTATAAGAGCTAGAGCCACCAAAATTTGGATCCGGACTGCTGTATGCTCACACTGAAACCAGTGTATTTAAAAAATTAGACCCGCCCCCGCAAAAGTGCGAAAACCTCCCAAACTACAGTTTTGAAGATGAAAGAAAACTAAAAACGCCATTCCGTAGGGAACGGCCATATCTATCAGATCACCAAATTGGGATCCGATTGGATCATTATTATAGCCACAATAAAGAAATTAATTTTCAGTGGATAAACCCACCCTGTCCCGCACCTTTTGTTGTTCCTTTTACATTCTCTCATTCACACTCTACTTCACTCGGCCCCTGCCTCTTCCCTCCACCTGCCCATGAATCTTCCGACCTTTAACCCACCCCGTCCCGCAGCTTATATTTGTTTTTTTTTTTTGTGTGCTGGCGCTGCCTCTGCCTCTGCCGCGAGTCTGCAGTGTGTGGGCCTAGGGAAGGGCGGCGAGCTTAAGGAGCGTGTTGGTGTGAGTTGTGTTGTTGATGTAGATGACAGATGAAGAAAAAATGTAACATTTTACAAGTAGCCGCTAAGGTGCAGATGTTGTACTGAGTGCCGGGTAAAAAAGTTGTGACGCGTAAAAAGCGTCTCACATGTCCCTTCTCGTTTTTTGAGTGCGGGAGCTGCCTTTGCCTCTGCCCCGAGTCTGCAGTGTGTGGGTATAGGGAAGGGAGGCGAGCTAGCGGAGCGTGTTGGTGTGAGAAGTGTTGTAGATGTAGATGACAGATGAAGAAAAAATTTAAAATTTGACAAAACACCGCTAAGGTGCAGATGTAGTACTGAGTGCCGGTCTCACACGTCCCTTCTCGTTTTTATTTCGGCATATGTACGCTTTCAATTAAATATTTAATATTAATATTTGTTAATTCAGTGTAGTTTGCCCATTAAATGGTTTATATTCCCATAACTTCTATTGTTTCTATAGTTGTGGGTGTTTTGTTTAGCTCTAATTCTAATTACCAAAAGTTTGGTTCAATTTTGTAATTTATTTTCTAATCAATAAATGTGACATCAGTTTTGGGTAATTTTAAGTGAAATTGCCAAATTTAGTGATTTTCGCCGTTTTTTTCCAGTGACATAAGCCACCGCTTTTACTGGTGGCCATAATCTATGAGCATTAGTGTCCTATAATATTTGGAGGGTCTACCATGGAGAGATCTTCCATCAAAGCTAATCATCGAAATCAATTTCTTAACCGCTAAGTGCTACATATAAGCAATAAATATAAATAAATACGATTATACATGAGATACAAAATACTCGCAGAAATATGCGCGCAGAGTGTTGCAGGATCCATAAATTGTTGGTCATAAAGCCCAGCGGCTTAAGTGTTGACCCATCTGTCAAACAGTGAGAAAAATTGTCCACTGTTTTCCCTCTCATACATATCGGAAAACATAAATCTCAACGGCACTAAAAATCAGATATCGCAGAGGAAGAGGGCGGGAGATTGTCGATATATTGGGGATTTTTCGCGACACCATTAATGTCATATTATGAACAGTAATTTTCCTTACATTTTCTCGCATATTGAACAAAAGCAAAAACGCTCTGTTGGTGCATGTTCGGAATAAATGCTTCAATAACCACAGAAAAAACAACCAAAAAAACCATAAGAATCAGAAAAAAAAACTGGATGGAAACTTCAGTGGAAAGTAGGAGTACCAGGGGAAGTGAATGACTGAATGAAGTACCAGATTGCATGATGGACTAGCCACTTGGACTAAGAGATTTTTCTGTTGCCGCTTTCTCATTTTTTTTCACATGACAAAAACTTATGTAGACCGAATAGAAAAGAATGAGACTTGGGGGAGCGATAAACCAACGGAAAGGAAACAACAACCACTAGTTCGAGAGCCCTAGACACAGACACAAAGAGTGAGAGCCGAATGGACAACGAGAAAGACCAAGCGGTGGGGCAATTGAGGGTCAGGAAACGTCTAGGCAGCCATTGACAGGCAGGGCAAGCCCCAGCAGTTGTTGCAGGAGCGAGTGAGGAATGCCACAACTATTGTCTAGATTGCTTTGCCAAGGGGGGTTTGGTGGTGGGTTTTTGTAGCAGAGTGGAACCTTGCGCCAGTCCTTCACTCCATTCCACTCTCTGCCAGTCTGTGAAGTGGCCACTGAATAGCAACTGAGAGAGCGACAGCGACAGCGACAGAGCCACTGCATGCAATAAAATGTGTCTATCAAATGTTTCGTTTTATTTCTGCTTCCAAGTCCAATTTTAGGTGTATTTAATGCTCTCTAATTGTGGCAGGGAAATGATTTGTTTCATTATTGTTGCTAAAGGAATGCCCAAAGTGAAAACCATTCGAAATAAATATTTATGATAATACTGGAATATTTCCAAATAATTTTCATTTAAAAAGAGAGCATCCCGTGTTCCTATTTCCTCTTATTCATTTAGTTATATTTTCCTCTCAATGTTTTTGCTTTGTTTTATTTAATTTTACTTTGGTTGTCCAGCTATTCCATGTTCCCTAGCTATGGCAGAGCTCCTCTCGATGTTTGTCTATTGGTCGGTTGATTCTGTTGCTTCTCGGCCTGGCTGACGTTTCCGTTTCCGCTCTCTGTACGCCATGGTGATTTTGCCCTTGCCTCTTTTGTTATTTGTTTTTCGGTTCGTGTATGTTGCAATGTGTGGGTGTGTGTGTTTGTGTATTTATTTGTGTGTGGGGGTTAATGTGCGCACTCAACTGTGCGCAAATTGCTCAAGTGTGCTCGTAGTTCAAGTTAAGGCCCCACCATGGTGTTTACTTTCCGCTCTAAAAAATTATACTATATTTCCACTGATTTTGCTCTTCCAATTTTTAGTACATTTAACGCTTCTCTCCTCGTTCCATAATTTTTCTTGGAGTGAAAACAAATTTTGTAATAATTGTCCAGTCGCCTCATTAGTTTTATCATCCTTTAGGGGATGGGGAATGGTGGATGGTTTTTTATATCTTTATGTATTATTATTATTGTTATTGCTTCTCACATTGTCACTTTTTGCCGCTCCACCTACCCCACCCTCTTGCTTATCTTATGGGCATATTTTTGTCTCTTATTGCCTCTGTCTTATATTCTCACCATTATCAAGGGCACGAAATGCTTTGGGTCTCCTCTTGTCAAGGTCCCAATGAAAAAATTTGATGACACTCAAAGGACACGTTGACAAAATGACAATGGGAGATAGATAATAAGAAAGAAGGAAATCGAAGGAGCAAAGGAAACGGAGGAGGATGTGGGACAAAGAAAAAAGGAGTAGGGGGAAACAAAAGGTGAATAAAGAACGCCGCCTATTGTATTTTAAATACATTGGTTTCAGTGTGAGCATACAGCAGTCCGGAGCCAAAATTTGGTGGTCCTAGCTCTTATAGTCTCTGAGAACTAGCCGACAAACAAGACGGACGGACGGACGGACAGACAGACATGGCTCAATCGACTCGGCTATTGATGCTGACCAAGAATATATATACTTTATGGGGTCGGAAACGTTTCCTTCTGTGCGTTACATACAACCGTTTTTCCCCACAAATACAATATACCCTATTTACTCTTCGAGTACCGCTTATAACAAACAAAAAAATGATGGGAATGTGTAAAGCAATGCCATATTTTACTTAAAAAGTTGTGCCCGAATTTTTAAAAATGGAAAAGTAGAAGAAAATCGGATTTTTACATTGACTTCCTTGTATACTGCAATCAGCTTCTTTTCTTTGAGTTGTTGAATTTGGGACACAATAGCACTGTACAGCAGAGCAGAGATACTAGAAATGTCTCAACATTATTATAATTGTACAATTGGGCACGAATTTAGCCAATCTGCACAGTTTTTTTCGATTTTTTTCAAGTTTTCTTCAAAGGGTCTAAAAATAACCCTTATGGTTCTCAAAGCTAGTGACAGGTATTAACACTTAAATTCAATGCGAATCGGCATCTTCTTCTGCAAATTTCTTCTTCACTCAGTTTAACTCTGAAAATCCAAACTTTAGGTTATGTTAGGAAAACTCAAATATGTGCGAAGACGCAGAAAAGCGCAAGAAAAATAACATAAATTAGATTAAGAATTGAATACTCTTCAATATCTATGCAGTTTAATGCTTCAGGCGGGAACCGAACACTTTTTAAGGCTATTCAAAAACAAATTTTCGTCGCAAATATGGACTTGTTAAGGAACTAGCCATTAAACATATTATGAGGTCAATTTTTTAACTTCAAACTCACAAAAACCTTTTTAATACCTGCCTGAATCGAGAATATTGTAAAAAAATTAACTTAAATTGGTAAATTTAGCAATTTTTGCACTTTAAACTTCATGAAAAAAATCAGTTTTCCGATAAATTTCTATCGTTCGCAGCAAACAGCTGACTTTAACAGCTGTTATCTTAACAGGGGTGCGCACTGTTAATTTTTTGCGTACGTAACATTACGGACTGATGTTATTCCTATGTATATCTGTTAAAAAAATATTACTTGTTTTACTTTTCACAAATAAGTTTTGCCCAGGAAAAGTGGTCAAGTGCCCCATAGTGCAGTGTGAGCATACAGCAAAAGTTGTGACGCCTCAAATGTCCCTCCTCGTTTCCTTTTATAATTTCGGTTGAAATTTAGTCAGCCTGTTTAGTTACGCACACTCCATGCACAAACGCAATATATGTCAAATGAATGCCAGGAATTTTTAGCGGTGCTGGAGACAGGCCTTTTTAGGCGCAGATGGGTTTACATAGCCTAACGCAGGCAGTATCAGTGATCAGAAGCCGAGAAATCGGGTACTTCCATATTTCAACCCTATTGCTCTGTATGGAAAATTCTCCCACCAGCACTGCTATCCATCCATAAATCGTTATTCTGCCACCGACCATGTTTCGTTCTTCCACAAGTTCTCACCTCTGAATTAATTATACCTTTTAAGTTGTTGGCCTTATGTCTAATTCGTAATGCCTTGTTCAATCGCCTTGGATAGCTCCGTTTCCTACCTCCGCGATTCATTGTGGCCCATATTCCTACTTTTCCTAACAAGGTGACAAAACTTGTGCTCATCTTTTTTTCTTTTCGTTTCTTTTTGAAGAAACTTTTTCACACAAAATTCAACGTCCCTCCAAACACTCGTGAGACCAGCTCAGAGAACAGCTGCGTGTTGGAGAGAGTATATGTGTGCTAGGAGTGTGTGTGCATGCGGTCTTAAGGGGCTTGTCGCCTTACTAGTCGATAATTGCGGCTTCAAATTGACTTTAACACAGGAAAAACGAGAAGGGACGTGTGAGACGCTTCTTACGCGTCACAACTTTTATACCCGGCACTCAGCACCGGCACCTAGCCACTGCAAATTCATTTTCTCATTCTGGCTAAAATAATGATCCAATCGGATCCCAATTTGGTGATCTGATAGCTATGGTCATTCTTTTATACTCAAAATTGTAGATTTGGGAGGTTTTCGTCCTTTTGGGGGGTTGAAAGGGGGCAGGGCTAATTTTTTAAATACACTTGTAACAGTGTGAGCATACAGAAGTCTAGATGCAACATTTGGTGGCTCTAGCTCTTATAGTCTTTGAGCACCAGGACGGACAGACAGACATGGCTCAATCGACTCGGTTATTGATGCTGATCAAGAATACATGTATATACTTTATGGAGTCGGAAACGTTTCCTTCTGTGTGTTACATACTTTGTGCACCCTATTTACTCTTCTGGCACCGGGTATAAAAATCAAAAAGAAAACGAGAACATCGACAAAAAGAAAATGAAAATGCGCAAAAGAAAGAAAGTTGTTGAACTTTTTAACTAGCCTCCGAAACTACAAACAACTTTTTTATACTCAAAGCCAATGGATTTTCACACACTCAACCCCTACTACATTTCTCTCTCTCTCTCTCTCGCTCTATCTCGTTGCAGCAGCTGCCCGAGAATAAAATCGAAAATTGTCTTCTATTAGAGCGAAGGGAGGAAGCAAAAGGGCAGCGGGAAAATCTGCAAGCCAAATCCAACTTAAGTTCACATCAAATTAAAATCAACAAGCGTCGGAACGGAGGAACCCCTCCTAAAGCAAAAGTAAAGAAGAATTATAGAAATATATATAGAGAGAAAATCAAGGAGAAGAAAAGAAAGAGGAGGAGCAGCAGAAAAAAGAAGCAGGGCAAAACCGTGGAAAATGAAGTGCAATAAAAGTCAAATGGTCACGTTAACAATGTGGAAAATTTTTATGGCCCTGCTCTGTGGAATGGCCCTGCCGCTAATGCCAGTCACATTAGCGCGCCTGCATTCCACAACCGGCGGAGGAGGAGGAGAAGGAGGAGTCGGTGGCATGTCCAGTGGTATACTAGGTCCTGGCTCTGGAGGAGGATCCAACGCTGGCGGATCTACAGGGAAAGATGCACACGGTAAGTTATTTTTTGATTATTTTAAATGGCAATCTCTCTGGCTCCTCTCTGGCGTCGAAAGTCCAATAAATAAGTTTAAATATTTAACTAACTTGCACTCAGAATGCGAACAGTGCCACTGCCACTCGCGAGCAGATATTGCAGTCCAAGAGTTTGCCAAACAAAAAATTAAGAAAAAAAAAACATTAACACCTCGTTGCATGTTCCGAGGCACGTTGTTGTCGTGGCACGTGTCCTGGCATTTATGATTTTATTCCCGCATTCTGCTCCAAGCCTCGATGGCAGGGCCTCCACCTTGCTTCTAGAAGGGGTCGGTTCGTCTGCTGCCCGGCTGCCTCTAAACTGTTCCATTAGCACAAAAGCAAATGCTTTTGGAATTTTAACAGCAGGAACAGGATATAAGGTTTTATGGAGGCAACCGAACAGGTTTACAGGCGGAAAGATAGTTGGGGTTTTTCGGGCTGAGGAACTCACATAATCGTCGACTTTTGTTCAAGTGCATTGGCACCATCTCTAATCCCAAATCTACTAATACGAATACTAATATATGTATATTTGCGAATTAATTTATAGTATTTTATAAAAAACGAGAAGGGACGTGTGAGGCGCTTCTTACGCATCACAACTTTTATACCCGGCACTCAGTACTACTTCTGCACCTTAGCGGTGTTTTGTCAAATTTAACATTTTTTTTTCATCTGTCATATACATCTACAACACTACTCACACCAACACGCTCCTTTAGCTCGCTCCCCTTCCCCAGACCCACACACTGCAGACTCGCGGCAGAGGCAGAGGCAGCGCCCGCACACAAAAAAAAAAAACAAATATAAGCTGTGGGACGGGGTGTGTTAGAAATGGGCAGAGGTAGAGGCAGGAGGACGGCAGAGGCAGAGGCCGAGTGAAGCAGAAGCAGAGAACAGCAAAAGCTGCGGGACAGGGTGAGTTTAGCCACTGCAAATGAATTTCTTCATTCTGGCTATAATAATGATCCAATCGGATCCCAATTGTTGATCTGATAGATATGGTCATTCCCTACGGAATGGAGTTTTTAGTTTACTTTTATCTGCAAAATCTTTATCTCCGCCCTTTTGCGGAGGCGGAAGGGGGCGGGGCTAATTTTTGAAATACACTGGTTTCAGTGTGAGCATACAGCAGTCTGGATGTAAAATTTGGTCGGTCCATCTCTTAGAGTCTCTGAGAACTAGCCGACAAACAAGTCGGACAGACGGACTGATAGACATGGCTCTATCGACTCGGCTATTGATGCTGATCAAGAATATATATACTTTGTGGGGTCGGAAACGTTTCCTTCCACATACCGTTATTCGTACAAATACAATATACCAGGAAAGATAGATGTTAGGCTAATATTCGAGGAAAATTAGAGCTAAACATAACTAAACTAGGGAAAGTATAGCTAAGCAAGCAACAATTACCAAAATCAAAAACAAGATAAAACTAAAATGAAACTAACTACGGGAGAGGTAGGCTAGTATAAGAGATTTAAGAAGAGGAAGGGAGTTAGTTGAGGATATAATGTGGTAGAGGGAATTATAATCCGAGCATAAACCCTAAAGGGTTCGTGTGAGGCATAATTCGATCTACATAGTGGAAGGAACAAAGGAATAAAGTTTCTAGTGGGTCTAATGGGAATCGTAAAGTTTATGCGGCTCAGCAAGTCAGGGCTGTCTACATCCCCCTTGATCAAGTTGTGCATAAAAATTACACCAAGCATTTTTCTACGACTAACTAAGGATGGAAGATTTATTAAAAGAAGTCTACTACGGTAGGATGGCAGTCTCACAGTTGCATCCCAGTTGAGGCCCCGTAGGGCAAATAATAAAAAGTTGTTCTGTACTGATTCAATACGGTCCTGATGTATGTTGTACTGAGGGCACCATACACATGAGCCGTATTCTAAAATCGGACGAACAAGCGAGATATAGAGAGTCTTCGTTATATAGGGGTCCTCAAATTCCTTTGACCACCTCTTTATAAACCCAAGCACACCCATGGCTTTATTTACCATGGTAGAAATGTGTTCAGAAAACTTTAACTTGGGGTCTAGTTTAACACCTAGATCATCAACCAATGTAATTCTCTCAAGAGAACTACCGCAGANGGCAAATAATAAAAAGTTTTTCTGTACTGATTCAATACGGTCCTGATGTATGTTGTACTGAGGGCACCATACACATGAGCCGTATTCTAAAATCGGACGAACAAGCGAGATATAGAGAGTCTTCGTTATATAGGGGTCCTCAAATTCCTTTGACCACCTCTTTATAAACCCAAGCACACCCATGGCTTTATTTACCATGGTAGAAATGTGTTCAGAAAACTTTAACTTGGGGTCTAGTTGGGGTCTGTCTGGTGTATGTCTGACATTTGGAACATTCAAATTGTTTATATTGAGGGTTTATTTGTTTAATGTTTTCCTATTTGGTGACCAAAATAGATGTGCGGCTTACCTTTCCTTCTAATTTGGGAATGCTTTTCTTAATGAAGTCAAATGATGAATTCGGATTAATATAGATATATCTATGAACTTTAAGCGGTAGTTGAAATACTGCGGGGTAGTAATGTGCAAAGAGAATTGTATCCTTAAACACAACACACATAACAACTTCTATAACCAGTACTCTATTTACTCTACGAGTACCGGGTATGAGCTACAAATACATACTACAAATATAGTGCTACAAATATATACATTTGTCCTCCAATTTAACTGAATTTTCGTTCTTTTTAGCTCTTTTAGCTCTTTTAAAATATATGTATATACTTTTCCTTCTGTGCGTTACCTACATTCACTTTGTGCACAAATATAATATACCCTATTTACTCTTCGAGTACCGGGTATAAAAAGTAATTAAGGATTTCTTTTAAGAAATATTGAAGTTTTAGGTATTTAGGTGTACATATATATATATATATATACATATATATTTTGTTTCTAAAGGATGGAACGAGAATAGCCTAGTTAATTGTAGCTTAAAGGTTTCTTGTCCACACACTAGAGTAAAACTCGCTTTACTGTTGATAAAAACGACAGAAGTCGACTGGTAAAATATAAACTTAAAACAGAAACTGCAATCAATTTCAAAAACTGCTTTATCCCTGAGAACACTGAAACAAAAACGGAAAATCAATTTCTACGTCAACTCAACAGGGAAAAATAGATGACCAAAACGTATTGCGCTTGTTGATAAAGGGCAAAAGGGTTAATCTTTGCCACGTATTCCCGTGGAAAAACTGGACGACAGCGCGCTTCTTGACTTTTGAGGTGCTTTTTATAACGTTTCTGTGCACGCGAGAAGAAGAGCTGGTTTAGCTGTCAGTCAAATCGGTTTTTGCAAAAGCCTCACAAAAGCTTGCAACTGCCACACACAGAGTGAGATAGAGAGAGAGAGAGAGAGAGAGACTGTAATTTTCCAGTTTGCTGCCAGCCTGTAAGCTGATGCCGCTGTAGAATTTTCTGGAGAGCTGCAGCTGCAGTCAAAACGTTGACAAGTTTATGTTTTTGTCGGAGAGAGAGAGGAGTAGTTTCGTCGACTGTCAGGTGTCTTTTTTCTATTGTTAGGCACCTACTTAGTGATGCAATGCATTAGAAAATGAAGAGAAAGGCAAAGAACTTTAGAGGTCGATTTTCGAGGCAGAATTTTAAAGAGGGTAAACAGGGTTCTTCTGGGGTAACGGGAAGACTCTGCAAACTTATTAAATATTTATTGTGGCCATATTTCGGAGTGTTGTTTTTGGTTGTCGTTGTTTTTGGCCAGTTTTCGTTCCGTGTGATAAAATGCTTGACACTTTTCTAAACGGCAGACCTTTTTGACTGTCAAAAGATTGGTACACACATACAAACACACACACCCATACTGCTTCTCTCTCTCTCTCTCTCTATCCCCTGCAGTTTTTTCTATGCTCTTGTCCGCTGCTGCTCTTGGCCCAAGTTCTTATCTCCCAACTTTCCGCTTGCCCTTTTAAGCTCTGTGTCTTTTGCAGTTTGTTGACACTGACTCTGGCTTAAAGAAAAAGATAGAAAGAGCGAGAGAGAGAGACAGAGAGTGTGAAAGAGCGAGCGACGCATAGAGTGGAAAAGATTTACGCAGTTTCCACCTTGTCTCTGTGTGTGTGTCTGCGCTTACATCCTGTGGACTTAATAAATAGCGTTTTCAGCTGGCAGCTCTCAAATTGCTCTTCGGGAGCTACCAAAACACCTGAGAGGCTCTTTTTGCGGGCAGCTTAAATCAGAAGGTTACCCAAACAGAAACAGAAAGGGCGCCTAAAAGAAACAGAAAATTAGAGTGAGACCCTACCGACTAGAAAAAGTTCGAATTTTGTTGGGAGTACCTAAACTTTTCTATCAACTCAAGTGCGCAGGTTGACTTGGCTTTTGATTTGTGGCGCTTTTATCTTGCACATTTCTTATGGTTAGTCTTCTCTGTTTTTCATGCTTTTCTTCCCTGGGAAACCAAACATCAGGAGAGCATTTTAGATGTCATTCTGGGTTTTTCTTTTGAGGGTTTAGCTACATAGCTTAGAGAGAAATTTAAACTGCTAAACTATTTTAAATTATGGTTAAGGGACTTTAAGGGACTGTTAAGAAAATGATTTATTTTATTTAAGCACAAACACTATCATTGTGCTTTTGATTGTAATTTTAGTTATATTCTACATTCGTTTTTTTTTTCAATTATCTATATTTGGTTTAAAGTTAAAAGTTTTCTTGGGTATTGGGTTGGTGTTGGTGTAAAAAAATTGGGCATGGCTGAGCTGTAAATTTGTTGCATTTTCTTTGTATTTATTTGTCTTTTTACGGTCACTCAAATTCGAAGAAACCCTTTTATCCATAGAACCAATTCACTTTCCCACAGCCAAACCTCAACAACGTGATTGAAAACTATAAAATTGTTCAGGCAATTAAGGGGTTCACCTGCTGCCACTTTGCCAGTCAAAAATTAGACTTTGTTAAAAATACTTTTTTGGGCAATCAAATTGTTTGAGTTTCGTGGCGTTTCTTGAGTGACAAAACCACCGAGCTCTACACCACAAAACTTTTCTATAGAATTTCTAATTACGATAAAACGATGAATTGACAGTGAGTGAGCTTGACAGGTGAGCAGCAGCAGCAGGACGAGGAGGAGGGGCATTGCCACATTTCGGTAGAGGATTTAATTAAGTAAGAGTGAATGAAAGGGCGGGGAGAATCTGTGAAACAGAGAGGGAGCTGTGGAAACTGTCACTGGGAAAATCTAAAGAATGCAAACACTAAATCTAGGATTTATTTGTATTTGTGCGTCAGCATCATAGGCGGCAGAGAGAAACAGAAGAGAGAAATGAATTCTTGCGACTTTCAAAAGGATACAAAATTGTACATGTCTCTGAGGATGCGATACCCGATGGCTGCTACTGCTGCTGCATTTTGTGATTCTTTTGTGCATACAATTTTCCTGAGTTTTGCGCGCAATATTCGCCCAAAAAACTGTAAAATGCAGGGCAGGCAGACACAGGAGGAAGAAAATTCAAAGCATTCTGCCACAAAAGCCTTTAAAACAAAAGCTTGACTAAAACTCCTTTCCCCCACAGTCCAACAAAAAAACGACAGAAGAAAACGTTGTAGCTAAAGAGAGCAGTGTAGAAAGAGAGCGAACGCTAGACGACAGGTCACAAAAGCCTTGCTACATGCCACATGCCACCTCCCCTATCTCTGCAGGACATAGTGTGGGATCGACTACAATTTCTAAAGACAATTCTAAAGAGTCGGCGGCCAGAAAAGGTAAAGAGCAGCAAAATGTAGCAGGAGGATGCAGCATTATGGTGCAGAGGCAGGAATGAAGACCCTTGCGGTGAATGGAGCATGAAACCAAAATTTTTCGGTTGATTCCTTCGTTGCTGCCTCGCATTTTTGTGACTTTCATTTGCAATAAATTATTTTATTATTTATACTTATTATTATACAATCCATATGAAAAATGAGAAAAAGGGTGAAGCAATAGGCGTGTGGGAAAGAGTCTGCGGTTTGTGGGTAAGCCTCTATGGTGTGTGAGTGACGGGGAAGAGCAACAAGCAGAGTGGGAAATATTAAATTTATTGCATTATTCAATGGACTGCAGAGCGAAATAGTTTTTGAAGAAAATTCAGTTAAATTGGAGAAGGAGAAATGTATATAATTGTAGTACTATATTTGTAGTATATATTTGTAGCTCATACCCGCTACTCGAAGAGTAAATAGAGTACTGGTTATAAAAGTTGTTACTTGTGTTGTGTTTAAGGATGAAATTACAAACAGGATACAAATACAAACTACCGCTTAAAGTTCATAGATATATCTACATTAATCCGAATTAATCATTAAAAATCAAAGTAATCATTTGACTTCATTAAGGAAGTCATTCCCAAATTAGAAGGAAAGGTAAGCCGCACAACTATTTTGGTCACCAAATAGGAAAACATTAAACAAATAAACCCTCAATATAAACAATTTGAATGTTCCAAATGTCAGACATACACCAGACAAAAGCGAGCCCTCATGACTGCCTTTCATGGCTTAATGTTCTGATGTAAAATTCTCAGTTTGTTTTTCCTGCAAATTTAATCAACGTAGTTAAATCCCAAGAAAAATTTGCATTCGAAAATAAAGGATTTTCCTAGGGTAAATCAATAACGAGTCCATAATGAGTCGACACAACTTTTATAGCCGGTATACTGGTTTTTTTATACCCGGTACTCGAAGAGTAAATATGGTATATTGTATTTGTGCAATAACGGTTGTATGTATAGCACAGAAGGAAACGTTTCCGACCCCATAATGTATATATATATATTCTTGATCAGCATCAATAGCCGAGTCGATTGAGCCATGTCTGTCTGTTCGTCTTTCTGTCCGTCCGTCCGTCTTGTTGAGCGCCTGGATCTCAGAGACTATAAAAGCTAGAGCCACCAAATTTTGGCTCCGGACTCCTGTATGCTCAAACTGTTACAAGTGTATTTCAAAAAAGAGCCCCGCCCCCTACCGACCCGCAAAAGGGCAAAAACCTGCAAATCTTCAAAATTCTGGATACAGCAGATTTTCGCGATTTGCGGGAGCGGGGCGGAATTTTGAAATACAGTGTGACAGCCATCTGGATGCACAATTCGGTGCCTCTAGCTTTTATGGTATGGACGGACGGACGGACTGACGGACAGACAGACATGGCTCTAACGACTCAGCTATTGATGCTGATCAAGAATATATATACTTTATGAGGTCGGTAACGCTTCCTTCTGTGTGTTAAATTTTTTCCCCACAAATACAATACACCCAATTTACTCTTCGAGAACCAGGTATAAAATACTTCAAGAAATAATTTCTGATGGGAAAAGCAATTTAAAAATAGTTTAGGACTTGGCCTACTTATAGACCTGCTGCTGGCGGTGTTCCTTTGGATTGGGATTTACGATATATAATTTTCCCAGCCATAAAGTGAGTACCAGGCAGGTACCAGTGATGACTTCGAACCTTTTGGCTTGAGCCCTGATGATGATGATTTAGTGCCTGGAGAAACGCCTGTTACGAGTATTTAATGGATATCGTGTTTTATAATTAATATTTATGGCCAGCAAACAAACACAGGGAATGCGAAAACAAAAGAAATTACGTTGTACATTCCCATGCAGAGTATATCAAAATGTTCCACAAAGTCAATCCACGCGCGGTACTTGCCGTGTGTGTATGTGTGAGTGTGAAAAATCATTGGGATATGCTTTTCAGCATTGGAGTTCGTGGGTTCGTGTTGACCCGTGATTATGTAATAATCAGCTGTACATTAACTATTTGTAACCATGAAATTCCATGAGCACCGCACCGCAGTAGACCAAATTCGAAACCATAATAAAATACGAGTACTGCTCTGTAGTCCTGTTTTCCCCTGCTACTACCACTGTTTTCCTTATCTTTCCACTCTTTTTTTTGCTTCTATTTTGATTTCCTGAAGCGACATGGAAACAAAATATTAAATATTATTAAGGTAGAGCTGTGACGTTATCATGAGAGAATTTAGGGAAGGAGTGTTAAAGAGAGACAGACAGAAATGTCGATACATTATACATGGATAGATATATATATATATATATATTTACAAATAAATAGTTAGAGAAACATCTTCCAGAAATGCATCTTGTCGCTTATTAGCAACTTTAGTCGCTTTTGTCATTTTTTTTTTTCAAGAAACGAAGTCAATAGATTTGATAGGATTGGGGCACTACATTTTTTTAATGAATCATGTTATTTTTTTTTAAAGAATTTTTACAAACAGAGTTAGCGGTTCGATTTTTTTAGATAACTTACTTTAATTTGGTTGTAAAGAACATTGCCTTTCTGAAAAGCTATTGGATTCAGTTAAAAATTTGACCTAAAAACCTACTTCTTTTCGTTTACCATCTGGAAAATAAAAGGCTTTCAAATGCTAAATTGTTGATTTTTGTGCGGCATTTGTAACAAAATGTCTACTTTGAAAACTAAGGAAAAGAGGAAATTGAAAAACAGGAGCAACTTTTTATATCCGTTACTCGAACAGTAAAAACGGTATATTGTGCGGAAAAAATTTAACACACAGAAGGAAACGTTTCCGACCCCACAAAGTATATATATTTTTGATCAGCATCAATAGCCGAGTCGATATAGCCATGTCTGTCTGTCCTTCCGTCTTGTTGAGCGACTGGATTTCAGAGACTATAAAAGCTAAAGCCACCAAATTTTGCATCCAGATGGTTGTATGCTCACACACACAATTATCCACAAATTTGAAGATAGAAGAAAACTAAATTATTCTAACCTAAACTAAACAAAAATAATAGAAATGCCGTTGAATATTAATTTCTGTATATTAATATCTAGTGAATTTTAAAGTGAAATTTAACACCTTCATAAAAACGAGGCAGTCATAGAAATAAAGCAGGAGAAGCAAACTTTTTGGGCCTCGGCCGAACACACACAACGACGCACGTTGCGTATACTTAATGTCAACTGACGTTACGTTAAAAAAACTATAACAATAAAGCTCATTTATGTGTTTTTGTGCGATTTTTATGAGTTGATTTTTTTATACCCAACGCACCAGCTGAAAATTCTTTTTAGGGTGGCTGCAACCAAAATGTTTTGTTACTTAAGTAAGAAAATAGTTTACACAAAAAAAAAAGTTATGCCATAAAATAAAGAATTCCCAGAGAGAGGAGAGAGAGAGGAGGATATGTAATGGGCACGCTTTGCAGCACTCCACAGAGATCCACAGGAGTCCACAGCACTCACAGTCCGGAACTCTCATTCGTTACCTAATTTAAGCTGCCATTAGTGTTTAACACTAGGATGGGGCGCACCCACACTCCTTGAGAGCTTCATATATCAAAGGCGTGTGCCGGGCAGCCACAGGGAAGGAGGAGTAGGCGCAGGAGCCGGAGGCGCATGGTAGTAGGAGGAGCAGTTTCCTGTGACCTGGGAGTGTGTTTTCTTCGTAGTTTAAGTTTTAAAATTTAATATTCTTTGAATGTGTATATATATTAGCATTTGTGGAATGTGTGGGCGTTTTTGGGGTGGGGGGTTGTACTTGAGAGGAAGTACAAGCCAAGCTCTTGGTAAAGCAGTTTATTCAGTGGAATTCTAGGACCAGAAAGTACAAAAAAAGGGAAGGGCAATTGGAAGGAGGTTTATCGAGATGAAAGTGAGAGAGAAAGTAGCAACAAGAGAGACAAGACAAGGTAGAGAAAGATTCTTCCACTATCTGCATTTTTTCTTAAATACTTCTGGAATACTCTTGCTTGAAGAGTATCTTTTTTTTGCTAATTAAAATACCAGCAACCTAGAAATTAATGGGCCTCTTTGTAACAAAAAAATTCTTTACTTTCCCTTACCTTTTCCTTTTGAAATATCGTTAGTCATTATCAATTTGGGTTATCTATCCGTCGGTTGCCTTCTTTCAACCTTCAATCGAATCGATTTAAATCGTCAAAAGGTTAACACCACCAGAAAGTGTCCGTAAGCTGAAAACCTGCTTGAAAAATTTGTTTAGAAACGAAGGATGGAGGGGAAAGGCCAGCATTTGCATATTATTTCGTGGGTGAGGGGCGGGGCAGGTATGGCTGTTATCCCTGAGGTAATTGCTTCTTAAACTTGGCACTTTTTTGAGCGTTTTAAACGCCATAAACGGGTAAAGGGGGGGGGGGTGTTCAGCAGCCTTTATTTTTACTTTGCTCCTTTTTTACGAGTAGAATTCCTCCACCATCCTTTTTTTCAAGCGTCAATATCTCTTACCTCTACTTTATGAAGCATACATTTCCCTCATCCCCCAAGCGGGGCCTCACAAACAATACGCTGTAGCTATGGTAATGCGATCTGGCTCATTAAAAGATTTAGAAACCAGCAGCAGACGGTGGGGAGATTGGGAATGGCACTTGGAGTCCGATTCGATTAGAGGTCCTGTGTGCTTTGGGGCACCCATTTAAAAGCCATTTATTGTCTGAGTGGGATGGCTTCTGCCTCCTGTCTCCTCTTGGATCTCACATTGCTGCTTCTTTTCCTTGCAATTAGATTTAAGTGCGACTTTCTAGTAAATATGAACAGCAAAATGCTTTTAATTCATGACCGACACTAATATACATTAATGTCTTGGGCCAACGCCAACTGCCGCTCGAAAGACGAATGTAAAGACGGCATGAGGTCAAGGGATGCAGCAAGTACGAAGGCGCAGTCATAACCACAATTAAAAGTCCATGGTCCAGAGAAATGTTAATGACATTTTCCACAAGTCTGCCACAGAGTGTAGTCCTGCCAGAAAGGAGTAGGATGCGGATGGGGTCTGCCCTCTCTGGGCGAAGTGCACACAAATTTGTAGCGAAACTACCGTAATTTGCATATTTTAAGTTGACTTTTATTGCATTAAAAATGTTAGTGGCAGTGGCTTTGCGGCAGCAGCAACAGCGCCCTCCACACCCCTTTAATCATGCGCCCCTTCCCCTCTAGCCCAGTGATGTCTTGACTGTGCTGTTGCCGGGGTCTTCCTCTGACTCTCCTTTGGTTTTGTCTCAGGGCTTCGGCCTTTCGAATTGGTTTTAGGTTGTCTTTTTTCTGCATTTTGCATTTAGCATTCGCGGTGAGGGGTTGGGGTTTGGGACTTAATGCCACTGCCTGTGGCACTGCCCCACCTACAACTATGTGGGGTATAACTGTTAAAAGACAGATTACAAAAATACAATTAAAATGTTTTAGTGAAAGTTAACTGCAGTTTAAATAAAATGCTAAGCTGGCCAAGTGGAAACACAAAACCTTAAACAAACTCTGAAGACGATGAAGACGACGACGACGATGGCGGACGTTGTAGATGATGAGTATGACGAAGGCGAAGAAGGGGGACGGATGATAGTTGTGGTTTTAGTGGTTTAAAGGTTTGTACGTTAAGTATACGCAACGGAGAGCATAGTAAAGACAGCAGGAAGATGTTTGCTTTTGCCTCATGCCCCCGCGTCACCATGCCCCATCAAAGGTGTAACGCTCAGAAGTGGCATTAAGGAGATTTTGCAAATTGTTAGACTTATTCTTGGTCGAGCGTCGTAGCCAGCGTCATCATCATCATTATCACCACAGCAAAAAGCAGCTGCCTGACTGGTTGACTGGCTGTATTTTGTTGCAGTTTTCTGCGGCTGACCTAGAAAGTTAATTGAAAAAAAGCAAACAGAATAACCACCGAAGAAGAAAACCCACACCAACAACACAACACCACAGCCATGAAGCTGTTGACTGTGTACGTGTGTCTGAAAAAAGGTTTTATTTAAATAAGCTACAGAGTGGTTCTATGGTGCTGTAGGTCTTGGGTGTGGGTCTCCATTTTGAGGTCTCTGCCGTCCAGGTGTTTCCGACTTTGCTGTGGCTTAGGCGTGTAACTCAACGTCGTTTAGAAATTTTTAGTGGCTGCCACAGACCGAGTGAAACCTCAAGCCAACTTCAAATTGACTGCCGTTACTTGGGGGGTATACCTTGGGGGATTGTAGAAATTCACAATAGAAGTCAATATAATCTTTGGGGAAAGATGGGACATACATATGTATGCTGTGAGGGCAATTTTGAAATTTTGTTGAGAAATCAAGCTAAAACAAAGTTAATTCAAATTGTGGGAAATTAATTTTACAAAGTTAAAAATTGTGTGAAAATTTAATTTAATAGGATTAGCTAAGAATACCCATTTAGTTATCCATTTATTTAAATGGGATTTCTGGTTGCTGCTGCAAAAATTTAATATTTATATCTTGATTTATGGCTAAATATGACTTTTCCGTTTCCCAGCACGCACAACAACAACAAAACAAAATCCCCAACAAATCCATTTAGCAATAGGAAAATATCTCTTACTCTCTTTTCCTTTCTCTCTCTGGCTAGGTGATATTCCTAAACTATTTTCCTGTTTGTTCCGTCCGGTGTGTCTGTCTCTCTGTCTGGCTTTTGTGTGTCTGCTCAATTTACCCACTATCCTTGTATAATTTGCCCTGCGTGCCAATCGCTTCGTTTTGTGCCTTGACATCATATTCCGATCCCGAGCAGCCTTCAAAATCCAATTAAACTTATAACGTGTTTCCCAGGCGGCCCTAAAACTCGGCCCGTCCCATACTTCTTACACCCTTTACTGCCTTTCTCTTTTGTGTGTGACGTATGCGCAATTTAAATTGTATTTACTGAAGTGGCTCAAGCCAGGAGGGAGTGCAGGGATATACAGAGGAGAGGTAGGGTCTTTAGTAATGCTCTGAAATTAGCTGGGCAGAGGACTGAAAGAGAACTAAAAAAACGAGTGAGAAAAAACACATGACTCTTCACACAAAATTTGGTAGCTATGGCTCGTATATTCTCTGATATCCAGGCGCTCATCAAGATGAAAGGACAGACAGACAGACATAGACTCGGCTTTTGATGCTGATTCTGAATGTTTGCTTCTTATACTCTTCGAGTATAAAAACAGAAAAATCAGCCCAAAAATTCAAGGCGACAACAAAGCCGCATGTCTTACTCACAGTCGCGCACACGCACGCGTTGCTAACCATGAACCTTGAATTTTGAATAGAAGCAGGAAGAGAGGAAGAAGACATCTACATACACATTCCAAGAGTCTCATGTCTTTAACGAAGGAAATGAATAGATGGTTCTTACTCATAATGCTGTGGGCACTAAGGGGTTTATTGAGAATTTTAACGGATATTTTGATTTTTAAAAGGATAACACTAAAAAAACCTATATTTGAAAATTTATATATTTATATTTACACCATCTTAATACAATAGTCGATCGAGATAATCCATTATGATCGCTGATAAATTAAAGAGGATAGATATTCCATTCAGTATTTAGAGCTATTTCTCTGTAAAGTGTAAAATGTAAAATTTGAAATAAATCGTTAAGGTTTACTACTGAGTACCGGGCATAAAAGTTGTGACGTTGTAAGTAGCGTCTCACACGTTCCTTCTCGTTTTTTCTGGCATCCGTCTACTTTTCTACCATCTAGTACAATTTCTTATCTCTCGTCGTGGCATCGTCTGGTCTGGTTGGGTCTGCTTGGCGTTTAAGCAGCACTTTACACTTATGAGCAAAAGTGTCTAACGTAGCGTTACTAAATGCGAAAGACAAACATTAACAAACACGCTCCAACAGCTGGGGCAGTCGGGGCTGGGGATGACATATATGTGTGTTGGGTATATATATATTTATACCATTTCGTTGTCTCTCTGTGTCTTGTAGCCGAAAAGGGCTGTAATCATTTTCCTACTTGGACCTTCAAAAACGCCCTGCCACGTACATATGTAGATCGTTTTGCCTTTTTATACCCGGTACTTGAAGAGTAAATAGGGTATATTGTATTTGTGGGGAATAACGGTTGTATGTAACGCACAGAAGGAAACGTTTCCGACCCCATAAAGTATATATATTCTTGATCAGCATCAATAGACGATTCGATAGAGCCATGTCTGTCTGTCCGTCTGTCCGTCTTGTTTGTCGGCTAGTTCTCAGAGACTATTAGTTAGAGCCACCAAATTTTGCATCCAGACTGCTGTATGCTCACACTGAAACCAGTGTATTCAAAAATGAGCCACGCCTCCTTCCGCCCCCGCAAAAGGGCGAAAACCTTCCAAATCTACAGTTTTGAAGATAAAATAAAACTAAAAACATTCCGTAGGAAATGGCCATATCTATCAGATCACCAAATTGGGATCCGATTGGATCATTATTATAGCCAGAATGAAGAAATTAATTTGCAGTGGCTAAACCCACCCTGTCCCTCAGTTTTTGTTGTTCTTTTTACATTCTCTCATTCACATTGCTTCTGCTTCACTCGGCTCCTGCCTCTGCCCTCCCTCTGGCGATGACTCTTCCGACTTTTAACCCACCCCGTCCCGCAGCTTATATTTGTTTTTTTTTTTTTTTGCGTTCGGGCGCTGCCTCTGCCGCGAGTCTGCAGTGTGTGGGTCTACGGAAGGGCGGCGAGCTAACAGAGCGTGTTGGTGTGAGAAGTGTTGTAGATGTAGATGACAGATAAAGAAAAAATTTAAAATTTGACAAAACACCGCTAAGGTGCAGATGTAGTACTGAGTGCCGGGTATAAAAGTTGTGACGCGTAAGAAGCGTCTCACACGTCCCCTCTCGTTCCTATTGCATACGTGTGTACGAATATGTGTGCGGGTAAATGTGTCCCTGACGAAGGGTGTGTTTCGAAATGTCATATCTTTTCATTTTATTCCTATTTTTTCTCTGAATTTTTATGTGTGTCCTTACTTCATTTTAAGCTTTTTGCTTGATTAAAAGGTGTTGGAATAAAATATTATTTTTGTCTATCTCTCTCTGTCTCTCTCTTTCTCTCTTTGACTGTTTTTTTTATTAATTCATTGTGTGCTTCCTTCCATTTAAGTATCTCTGTCTATGTGATGGTTTGCTTCAAATAGTATTTTTCCTTACTTCATGTGTAATTTACATTTACGCTCGGCGTCAAAATTATAACAAAACCATTCCAATACTCTTGCTACTTTATAAATGTGTTTGTGCAAATGGTTTGGGTGTTATCTTCACGCTCAATCCTATCGAAAAGGATGATTTCTAAAACTAGAACACACCTTTACTGAAAATTTATTTAATGTTTACCGGTATGAGTTGCGATGCTTTGCTGCCCCTTCTTGGGGTTTTTTTTAAGTTCAGCAAAAAAGTAGATTTTTTGTGTTGGCCCAATTTTGTCACAATTTGTGGATAGATGCGTGGGGCTTATGCCTTAGCAATCAGATCAAAGAGACCAGAGAAAATATATATATATATATAATATATAAAATATTTAAATTGAATTGAAATTTTCGTCTTAAAAAAGCGGAAAGTTGCCACAGTGGTATTTCTATGGAGAGACCTTCACCTCTTTCGCGGCAGGGCAAACACATGACATTGTCGTTTTAATGTCAACTTTTATGACTCTCTTAAATCTGTGTTCATTCAGTCGAAGTTACACACGGACGGCAACATCTCAGTGAAAGGGTGTGTGTGTGAGTGTGGTTGTGAGTGGTTGCGTGAGTGGGTGCTTGGGTGGGGTTAGCTCAGATCGACGAAAGAAACATCACAAAAATGCCAAAATTCAATACAAAATAAAATAAAAGCAAAGAAGTAAAACACGTGCAAAATTTATAATTGCAACACGAGGAAACTTTTTACATGGTACAGCATCGAATGGTCATCCACTCCTTCCACACACAGATAAGCAAACGGCTATAACTATTTTGCATAAAATAAAAGTTTTGGTATTGTTTTTGTTATACTCGTTACTCTATGATTAAGTAGGGTATATTGTATTTGTGGGCGAAATTGGATGTACATATGTACATATGTAACGCACAGTAGGAAACGTTACCCCCGAGGAGTCGAGTGGTGACCAACCAGGCCCCAGTGAGAGCGAACGCGCCGTGCGCGGATTTTGGGTGTGACGGACTCGGGCTTCGTGCTAAGAGATCCGTGTCCCAATAATTAGAGCGGCGGTGCCACCCTTGGAGACTGCCTTTGTGTGGGTCGAAGGGTCAGTAGTGACCGACAACGGCGAGGAAACGTTGTTGTTAATTATAAATACAAAAACCGTAACTTATGATAGCCCTAGAATATAGTTATAATATATCAATAAAGCCAGCAGTAATCTAAAACACCCACGTCTATTAAAAGGCGCACTGGCAACAAACATAATATTGTTGCATCTAACCTGCCAGCCACTGAGTACGCCCTGCGCACCATAGGGGGTTAAAAGGGTTCGTTACAGAAGACTCACGTGATATAACCCCTAATCAAGTTTGTTTCAAAATTTAGCCACGCCTCCTTCCGACACAACAAGGAGCGAAAATCTGCTGTATCCACAATTATGAATATAAAAGAAAAGTAAAAACGAGAAGGGACGTGTGAGACGCTTCATACGCGTCACAACTTTTATACCAGGCTCGGAACGGCAGAGGCAGAGGCCGAGTGAAGCAGAAGCAGAGTGTGAATGAGAGAATTTGAAAAGAACAACAAAAGCTGCGGGACAGGGTGGGTTTAGCCACTGGAAATTAATTTCTCTATTGTGGCTATAATAATGATGCGATCGGATCCCAATTTGGTGATCTGATAGATATGGCCATTTCCTAGGGAATGGCGTTTTTAGTTTTCTTTTATCTTCAAAATTGTAGATTTGGAAGGTTTTCGCCCTTTTGCGGGGGCGTAAGGGGGCGTGGCTTATTTTTGAAATACACTTGTAACAGTGTGAGCATACAGCAAAATTTGGTGGTTTTAGCTTTTATGGTCTCTGAGATCCAGGCGCTCAACAAGACGGACGGACAGAAGGGCAGACGGACGGACATACAGGCTCAATCGACTCGGCTATTGATGCTGATCAAGAATATATATACTTTATGGGGTCGGAATCGTTTCCTACTGTGTGTTACATAAATTCACTTTGTGCACATATTGTATTTGTACTCTTCAAGTTCCGGGTATAATTAAATTCCGTAAATTCATTGTTATAGCCAGAATGAAGAAATTAATTTTCAGTGCCTAAACCCACCCCGTACAGCAGTTTTGCTTAAAAGTGTAAAGTGTAAAATTAAAAAAAAAAACCAAAAAAGTACTGATATATTGTCTAAGTACTGGGTATACAAGTTGTGACGCGTAAGAAGCGTCTCACACGTCCCTTCTCGTTTCTCTTATTGTGGCACTGATATGTATAACACAAAGCACATAGCAGCATCCCCCTCCCAGTCCATAGATATCGTTTCAGTGTGCCATTGTCCTACCCGCATATGTCCTTTTGTTGTTGCTCGTTTGTTTGTCGCCAAGAGACAAAAGCATAAAGGAATATCTTTCACTCTTTTTCTCGTCCCTCTGCGTCCCGTCCCATCCACTGTTTCTCTGTCTCCTCCTCCTCATCTATTTATTGACCCAAATTGAAACAATTGAAACTTTAAAAGAATAAAAGAAAACTATAGTTTCCATGGGGCATATAAAATGAGCCTCGAGAAACGACAGAACAGACGATGACAGGTTTAAAGGCCATGAGGAGAATGGGATGTGGCGACCGCCAAAATCTGGAGACGACTACTAACTGAAGAGTTAGTATTTTTTTTATATGGATACAGTGTGTGCTATAGTTAAATATTTATATGAAGTGGGATTTATTTATATTAATATTTATAATTAATTGTAATATTAATTTATATTTTTATTACAAATTTATCAGAACTTTTCCATGCTTAATGCGTGTTTTAAAGTTTTATTTTAAGTTTTATTCCACCTTTAATTGTATTTTCAAGTAGTGTGTTCTCAAAGTAATGGCTTAGTTTATTTTTTACACTTAGTGTCTCTATGCTTATGCGGCACACTGTTGATGACTTACATTTTGTACCCTACTTTTGGACTCGACGCGACTCGATTTGTATTCTCCTGAATATTCATATTTTCCTCGATCTGGGAAGGGGAAAAGGTTGTGAATTATTAAATATGCACACAATTGTCTCTTCGTCTGGGCTAGACCAAGAGTGAGAGAGAGGTGGGTAGAGAGAGTGACAGAGAAGCTGAAAACACTTCTGCTTTTCGTGTGAAGTAAAAGGTAAAACAAAAATAAATGCAACTGCTCTTATTGCTCTCTTAGCACACATACATATCTCTCCCCATCTCTATCTCTCTCCTTATCCCTATCTCGCTCCCTTTCCATATCTCTCTACCTTATCTATCTTATATGTTGCCTATGTGTCGTCAAGAGCTGTTGCAAAAATTAGGTGACATGCTCGTAATGTTACACAGCTTTACAGTTGTTCTAATTTTATACCCGCTTGGATGTAAGTATGTAGCGCACAGAAAGAAGTGTTTGCGAGTAAATAAAGTATATACATATATTCTTAATCAGCATCAATGGCCATGTCTGTCTGTCCGTCCCTCTGCCCGTCTGTCCGTCCGGCTTGACGAGCGCAGGGATATCAGCGACTATAAGAGCTAGAGTCACAACATTTTGTGTGAAGACTCATGTGATATCAATGTGAAGTTACAGTTGTATTTGAAAATTTCGCCCCGCCCCTTTCCGGTCCCACAAAGAGCGTAAATCTCCTACTGAGTACCGGGTTTAAAAGTAGTGACGCGTACAATGCGTCTACTCTTCCTACTCGTTTGATCCCAATATTGTTATTCCTCTGATTTTTCCTTAAAATTTAAGATGCATTGGCTGATGTTATTTGAAATGAGAATTATTCTGTGCAAAAGGAGCACCGAGAAACCGAGGGAGTAAAAACGGTTGCATTGAAATGTCCAATGTTTTTCGAAGCATGTCTGAAAGTAAGTTCTGAAAATGGCACTAATGGGACAGATTATAAAAATTAAGAAGATATGATAAGGTAAATTAAGGTATTCCATAAACAACAAAAAAGGAAGGGATTGTAATAAAAAACTAGAAGGGACGTGTGAGATGTTTCTTTCTCGCCACAACTTTTATACCCGGTACTCAGTAAGAGATCTGTACTTTAGTGGTTTATTCAAGTTTTGTATGTCAAGTACATTTACATCACATCTTATGCCAAGACGCTTTTGGCTCACCCCCTCCTCCAGAGCCACAAACTGGACGAAACAAAGTGTAGAATGGGAGAAAGTGGCAAAAAATGAAAAAAAGCTGCACTGCAAATTATACAATTTTATTTACTTCATAGAAATTTAGTTTCTAAAATTTAATATAAAAATGATTCAATCTGATCGCATTTCGGTGATCTGATAGATGAGGTCCTTCCCTACGGAATGGCTTTTTATACCCGGTACTCGAAGAGTAAATAGGGTATATTTTATACCCAGTACTCAGTAGTACATCTGTACCTTAGCGGTTTATTCAAATTTTACATTTAACATTTTACACTTTTTCTACATCTTTCATCCACGTCATCACTTCTCACACCAACACGCTCTTTTAGCTCTTTTAGAATATATGTATATCCTTTATGGGGTCGGAAACGTTTCCTTCTCTGCGTAACATATGTATATATGTCTTCGAGTATCGGGTATACAAATATATTTTTTTTTAGATGTTAGATTCAATAGCTAAGGCACTAGAGGAGGTTCAATTCTACTTTATGAAGGAGAAAATGGAAAATCTGTTCTGTATCAGAGATTAAACTTGTTTCCTCATTCTAAATTGAACAGTCGATCCAGACAGACGATCCAGACAGAACAGACAGACGTCCTCTTGCTCATGATTGCTCTGATTGCTCATGCATCGCCAGGTGCTTTCTTCATTTAGGTTATCCTATGGCTGATAGCATTATTTGGGAGGCTTTACACATATTCCTAGCTCTATAATAAAGATATCTTCATAGCTAGGCTCCCCTGCCCGCTCTTTCCATTCCTTTATGGTTACATACGGAACAGACAAGTCCTAACTACAGCATATGCTGTTAGAGGGGAAGAAGGAAATGCATAATAATGAGTTACATACATATATCTACGCTGTACTTTCCTCCTGCTCCTGCACTCCTCCTAGACCAGTAAGGAGATAATGGAAGAAAGGATATGGAATGAAACAGGAACAATGACCTTTAACGCTCTTTAGCCATTAATGATATTCATGCGCTGGCTATTTCCTGGTCTGGACCTCAGCTTACACTTTATACTATCCTGCATTCCCTTGTTTTTCTATTTCATTTATCCTCTCGGCTCTTGCCTGTTGGGTGAAGAGTGGAAATAACTTACAATTCACCTCGTTAGGTGGCTATCTCATGTGTGTGTGTGTGTTTGTGTTCTCTGTGCTTTTAACTTCAGCTTGGGCCTGGCCAGTAGTTTGGCTTTCCTCTTCTGACCTCTCAACTATATTATTTTTCGCTTTTGCCCCCAAGCACACATGCTCAGCGCATGGTTAAACGAGGTAGGGAAAGAAGCAAAGATGCCAGTTATGGTCTTGGCTGAAGATAATGCAGATGGAAATACGTTTGTTGATGTTGGCAATACTTTGTTGTGAAGAAGACAAAAAATTAATAGAACTCGAGTTTGAGGAGTGAATAGTGATGCTAGTGAAAGGAATTTTCATAGGAATAAAGTTATTCGCATGAAAAAAATCGGTTCAAAAGTCGGTTGCTTCCATCATAAAAAAATATATTCATTTAAGTTACAAATAAAAGTACATCCGTTTACTTGAATAAAAAAACGCGTCGAGCTGCAGCTGCCGCTGCTTAAGTAACTTATTATTTTTCTACTTCCACTCTTTGTTTCGTTGCCGTACTTTACTTTTTATACCCGGTACTCGAAGAGTAAATAGGCTATTTTGTATTTGTGCGAATAGCGGTTGTATGTAACGCACAGAACGAAACGTTTCCGACCCCATAAAGTATATATATTCTTGATCAGCATCAATAGCCGAGTCGATAGAGCCATGTCTGTCTGTCCGTCTGTCCGTACGACCGTCCGTCCGTCTTGTTTGTCGGCTAGTTCTAAGAGACTATAAGAGCTAGAGCCACCAAATTTTGGCTCCGGACTGCTGTATGCTCACACTGAAACCAGTGTATTTAAAAAATTAGACCCGCCCCCGCAAAAGTGCGAAAACCTCCCAAACTACAGTTTTGAAGATGAAAGAAAACTAAAAACGCCATTCCGTAGGGAATGACCATATCTATCAGATAACCAAATTTGATCCGATTGAATCATTATTATAACCACAATGAAGAAATTAATTTCCAGTGGCTAAACCCACCCCGTCCCGCAGCTTGTATTTGGTTTTTGCACATTCTCTCATTCACACTTTGCTTCGCGCAGACACGTCTCTGCTTCTGCCTCTGCCGCGTCTCTGACGCGTCTCTGCCCTGACTCTGCAGTGTGTGGCTCTAGGGGAGGGTGGCGAGCTAAAGGAGCGTGTTAGCGTGAGTAGTGTTGTTGATGCAGATGACAGATGAAGAAAAAATGTAAAATTTGACAAATAACCGCTAAGGTGCAGATTTAGTACTGAGTGTCGGATATAAAAGTTGTGACGCGTAATAAGCGTCTCACACGTCCCTTCTCATTTGCTTTTGCAAAAGTTAATTAAATTTAAATTTGCTAAAGGGATTTCCAACCAGTTTTTGCATTGATAAATAAATTACAAATAAGTGCGTTTGGGTAGAGCTCCACAAGAGAGTGACAGAGGGGGAGAGAGAGCGAAACAAATCAACACGCATGAAATTTTCAACACATATGAGACGGGTTGGGATTTCCGTTTCCCCGAGGAGTGGAGCACACAAAACATAACTTGTTACATTTTTGTTTTTATACCCGGTACTCGAAGATTAAATAGGTCATATTGTATTTGTGGGGAAACCTTCATTTTTGTAACACATAAGGAGACGTTTCCGACCCCATAAAGATCAGCATCAATAGCCGAGTTGATAGAGCCAGTCGATAGTCTGTACGTCCGTCTTGTTTGTCGGCTAGTTCTCAGAGAATATAAGAGCTAGAGCCTCCGAATTTTTCCTCCAGCTGCGGCTCTTGGTAAAGGGATCGAGCTAAAAGGGCGTGTTGGCGCAAGAAGTGATGTAGATATAGATGACAGATGTAGATTACCTATGTAGAACAAATTCGAAATGTCAAATGTAAAATTCGAACAACAGAATACGGCACAGCTGTACTGACTGAATACCCGATATAAAAGTTGTGACGTCCCTTTTCGTTTGTTTTCTGTTTGCTTTATTTTCTTTGCATTTTGTCGTTTTGTTATTGTTCTTTATCATACGGAGAACATGTATGATGTTGTAAGCTATGATTTTGCCATTGCCGGTGCTCTTCCTCCTCCTTCCTGCTTTTCCTTGGTGTGAATGTGTAAGCACGCGGTTATCAATGTGTGAGTGTTGTTTGCGTGTGCCCCGCCACTGTCCAATGTCATTGCCAGTAGGTTGTAGGGCTTTTGACTCAGCAAAAGTAAGAGGCAATTGGATGGCATGGGGCAAGATGGCACGGGACAACAGCAGCATCGGTTCGGAAAACAACAACATTGCTGACACATAACAATAAAATAGAATAGTTTATATTTTGTTATTATTTGATACACACTATGTTACGGAAAAGTAGGGTACCACACATTTCACAAGGAATATGGAACATGTGGGACAGGAAGTAGGGTTTCTAAGGTCGTGGATTAAAGCGTTGAGTTCATGCTTTAAGAAATTTATTTAATACTTATTTTAGAAAAATATTAGAAACACACATTAAAAACGAGTGGGAACGTTTACACATCGTACGCGTCACAACTTTTATACCTGGTACTCAGTTAGTATATGTATGTATACATATATAACCTTAGTGTGATATAAACATACATATGTATACATCCACATGAATTGTTCCAATTTTACATATTATATTTTACATTTCTTCGACATCTGTCATCTACATCTTCATCATTTCTCCCGCCAACACCAGTGACGCACACTGCATGAGGCTGAGCGTACAAGCGAGAAAAAACGAGAAGGAACTTGTGAGACGCTTCTTACGCGTCACAACTTTTATACCAGGCACTCAGTACTACATCTGCACCTTAGCGGTGTTTTGTAAAATTTTAAATTTTTTCTTCAACTGTCATCTACATCAACAACACTTCTCACACCAACACGCTCCTTTACCTCGTCGCCCTTCCCTAGACCTACAAACTGCAGACTCGCGGCAGAGGCAGAGGCAGCGCCCGCACACAAAAAAAAAAACAAATATAAGATGCAGGACGGGGTGGGTTAAAAGTCGGAGGCGGCATGGGCATGGGCAGGGCAGAGGAAGAGGCCCAGTGAAGCAGAAGCAGAGAGTGAATGAGAAAATGAAAAAAGAACAACAAAAGCTGCGGGACAGTGTGGGTTTGGCCACTGGAAATTAATTTCTTCATTGTGGCTATAATAATGATCCAATCGGATCCCAATTTGGTTATCTGATAGATATGGTCATTCCCTACGGAATGGCGTTTTTAGTTTTCTTTCATCTTCAAAACTGTAGTTTGGGAGGTTTTCGCACTTTTGCGGGGGCGGGTCTAATTTTTTAAATACACTGGTTTCAGTGTGAGCATACAGCAGTCCGGAGACAAAATTTGGTGGCTCTAGCTCTTATAGTCTCTTAGAACTAGCCGACAAACAAGACGGACGGACGGTCGTACGGACAGACGGACAGACAGACATGACTCTATCGACTCGGCTATTGATGCTGATCAAGAATATATATACTTTATGGGTCGGAAACGTTTCCTTCTGTGCGTTATTCCACGCAAATACAATATACTCTATTTACTCTTCGAGTACCGGGTATAATGAGCAACAAAATACAAGCAAAAATTTTTTCTTGATTTTGGCTATAATAATGATCCAATCTAGTACCAATTCGGTGATCTGATAGACATGGAAATTCCCTACGGAACTATTTAGTGTTAAGCTTTCTCTTAACTTAAAAATTTTGAAGTACACTTGTAACAGGGTGATATCACAGCAATCTCAAATCAAAATTTGGTAGCTGTAGCTTTTATGGTCTGTGATATTTTGGCGCTCATGAAGATGGACGGAAAGACGAACGGACGGACAGACATTTCTATATAGACGCAGCTATTGATGCTGATAAAGAATGTATATACTTTATGGGGTCGGAAACGCTTTCTTCTGTGCATTATATACATACATACGTTTGTGCACAAATACAATAGTCCGTTCCGAACTCTGATTCGTGCAGTGTGTGGTTCTAGGGGAGGGGGGTGAGCTAAAAGAGCGCTTACGTAAAGATGTACTACTGAGTACCGGGTATAAAAGTTGTGTCGTGTAAGATGCGTCTCACGCGTCCCTCCTAGGTTTTCTCTTCTATTTGTTGCTGTGTCGCCTGTCGCTGTCGTTGTGTGGTAACGTCATAGGAAATGATGTTGAATATTTGCAATATACGGGAAGCCGTGTGTCTCTGCTGAAACCCCGTTAAGAATTTTACCATAAAAGTGCTAAAATCGCTTATTGTATCAATTCCCGCACAGCTGTACATCAGTACAGTACATCATATACATCAGTACTATCACTTACGTATCCGTATAAATTTACTCATAGCACACATATTTGTATGTTTTCTGCGATGACAATCGATGTGTTATACTGAACTAAGCATTTCCATCCATTCAATAGCAGCTACCAACAGACTGGAGGCAACATCAGGCAGCAACTTCCTGCAATTGTTGTGACATTTTAAGTCGATTCATAATCGAGTAAGTCTTTACATACAATACTAAGTTCTTTGATGGATTTGACACAGTGCAGACTCGTAAACTAGATATAGTCAATCTAGAGTCAATATAACCGGTATTCGAAGAGTAAATAGAGAACATTGTATTTGTGGGGAAAAAAATGTAACACACAGAAGGAAGCGATTCCGACCCCACAAAGTATTCACATTCACTTAAGTTGTGTGAAACAAATAAGCGCAAGCACATTTTGAAAATTCTTAAAAAAAAATTTCTGCCATAGAAAAAACAAGAAGGGACGTGTGAGCCGCTTCTTACGCGTCGCAAATTTTATATCCGCTACTCAGTAGGAGATCTGTACCTTACTGGTTGACTTCAAATTCTACATTTTACATTTTTTCTACATATGTCATCTACATCTACTTCTAAATCACTTCTCATGTCAACACGCTCTTTTAACTTGGTCCCTGTTCTGGAGCCGCACACCACACGAAGCAGAGTGTGAATGCGAGAATGTGCAAAAATCAAAAAAAGGTGCTAGACGGGGTGGGCACTGAAAATTAATTTCTTCATTTTGGCTATAATAATGATCATGACCGCTTTTCACTAATGGCGTTCTCCTTGACTATGGCATCCAGCGTCGATCTGCCTTTCCGGAAGCCGTACTGGTTTGACGATAAGCATCCGGCGTCTTCTATGTAGCATTTTATTCTGTGTGCGATGAGCTTTTGAAAAACCTTCCTCGCATTGTCTAGGCGAAAGATCGGCCTGTACGAAAAAGGATCGCCTGGTGGTTTACTTGGCTTGTGGAGTAGCAGCAACTTTTGTAGTTTCCACCGATCGGGGAAGGTTCCTTCTTTGAGGCACTTCTTGAGACGGCTGCGAAAGCTAATGGCTGTAGAGCCAATGCCAGTTTCAGTTCGGCACTGCGTGGACCTGGGGCTTCTTTGCTAGGCAAACTCCTCCCGGCTTCTAGGACCTCGGCTTCCGTGACCATTTCGATGGCAGGGACTTATGTACAGCTGCCTGGAGCCCTTGCTCTTTTCAGCTGGGTGCTTGGGAACAGGATTCGCACTATCTCCTCGAGCTTGGCGGGCTCTGTTGGCGCTTTGCTCCCGAGTCGCTTCACTACTAGCTTGTAGGTACTGCCCCAAGGATCTTGATCTTCTGTGTCACAGAGCTGGAGAAAGCATTCCCGCTTATAGCGCTTTCCTGGCAGTCCTGTCCTCCTCGTGGGATGAGCCATACTCCGTCGTAATCCTCGCTCTCTGCTTTATTCGCCTTGCTTTCAGACATGTTATCCGAAGTTCATTTCCGCGTTCCACCAGACGATTGACCTGTGGTGCCTCGTGAATGGCTTGCGTTGTCTCATACTTGAATAACAGGCATCCCCCATTCTCGACGAGAGCTGGTTGACCGACTCATTGGCGCTGCCGTCGCAGAAAGTCTCCCACGTCCCGAGGCTTCGAGCGAGAGCACTAGGGCTGAGCGCGTCCTCCCTGTAGGCCTTGACCCGGCTCGATGATCGCCTGGATCTGGGATGCTCGTCAATAGAGCACATTATGGCTTCGTGGTCGCTTCCGCTTCCGCTTCCTACACGATGCTCGAATGCCCTGCAGTGTTTCATTTATTTTATATTTTGTGTGGAAATCCTGGAGCTCGACAAAAACACAACCGTACATGAGCAAACAAAAAATCACTCACTCATCAGTATGTACATATGTACGTATGTAAGTACATATAAACATATGTACCTACATATGTTTACACTTACTGAGTACCGGGTATAAAAGTTGTGACACGTAAGAAGCGTGTCACTCTTCCCTCCTCGTTATTGTAGTATTTGTAAGGCTAACTGGAATTCCTTATTAGCCAACTTCACTTTGCATTTCGTGGATGGTATTTGTATATACCCACAGAGTAGTTTTATACCTCCTATGCATTTCTTATTCATGATGCGATTAACTCAAACCCTCGGCACATCCTCAATCAACTGCCAAACGACATCAAATGTGGCATGATTCCCACTGCACCCCCCATCCTATTCACACACTCTAATCCCACACAATTATTCCCCCACTCGTTCCCTCGCATCAATCATAACTGTGCTGTGCTGTGCTGTGTGTGTGGCCCGCAGAAGAAAAACTCGAAAGAAATGCCACAAAAGTGTTTACATAGCGTCAAAGCACAATTTTTTATCGACACGCACATGGCTGACACCCCTGCCCTCTGCCCTCCTGCCCCGTACCAACCAACCATCCAATCTTCTGATTTCCCCACTCCCACTGACTTGATTCGCCTGTTACAAAATAGTGGTGTGAGGTGGTGGGGGAGGGTGGTAGGGTGGTCTCCGGGCAATAGGAGCAGACCAAAACACAAGCAAAAGGAAAAGCAAAAAGGCGCAAAAAATTATTGCGCTTTATCTTTTGATTTAACCTTTTGTGCGACAAAAGCTTTTAATATGCAAATGACTAAATGAGCGTCTTAAGGCTATTGGCTGGGACTGTGGCAGGGTCTGTGGCAGTGTTGTGAGGGGGGGGGCGGGTTTCTCTCATAAGGGAGCGGTGGTGGTGTGACGGTGCTTAAGTTTAGGGGTTGGTGGTTTGTTCAATTGGTACATTTGAAAATTTCGTTCCACTCGTACTCCCGCTCTACTTCCAGTCCCATTCCCAACTTATGCGCTGGCGCTGCGAAGAAAAACTCCTACACATTGATGTTCTTCCAGGGATATACATATGTATGTACATATGTATGTGTGTGCGTTTTCTTAAGTGTTAGTGTGGCACATTTCAACACACTTATTCATACACATTTGCATATCATTATGTGTGCTTTTCTGGGCAAAAAAAGGAACCTTCTCTCTAGATTGCCACTCTTTTTCATTGCCTTTATTTGTTTCTCCCTCATTGGCCTTCTCCGTTGTTCCTTCGTTGGCTTTCCTTCTCACCCATCATATTGCCTAGATTTAAGATTATGAGCTCGCCCTAAAATTCTGTGGCAAACCACTGTTCGAGTAGTAGAAGTACGAGGTATGGTATATATTTAGCATGTAAATTTCTATGACACCACCCGCACCCGAACCCAAAATCCCACTGTTTAGACTTTGGGTCGCAGGTGGTCTTGTGGGGGAGTTATTAAGTCGATTTGGCTGTGGCCCATGGCCTAAAGACTTTTGGCCTTGAAATTCGAAAGCAGCCCTGGATGCACATATTTAAGTTTGTTTCGGTAAAGTTTACTGAGCAGATAAATGCAATTTGACATTTCAACGGCAAAATAATGCGAGAATGAGAAACAAAGTGGAGTATAGGAAAACAACTGAAATGTCTCAATTGAAAAGATAAATAAATAAATATAATAAATGAAGATTTAGCTGGAAGAAGAAATTCCCAAAAGTTGTTGCTCAAAAAAATCCTCAACAAAATTCCACAAAGTAAAAAATATGTTTTTAAAGTCTGCCAAAATATAATTGAAATTCTGTGATTGAAAAATACAACCCTTGGGAGACCTGAGCAGTATATTAAAGAGTTTTTGTTGGAATTCAGGCACAAATAAATATACTTTCTCCCCCGTAGCATTTTCCGCACTTTTCCTTTCAAATGTTACAAATGTTTAAAAAATGTTTCCTCTACGGCCAGCAAAGTCAACTAAAACAAATTATTTTTAAGTTTTGGCAACATTTAAGTCCCCCATAGGAGCCATAAACTGTCTCCTCTCTGTCGTGGAGGCAAAACCTGGACCTCGAGGCAGGACCTGCCAGCAGCATGCCAGAGACAGAGAGAAAGAGAGAGAGAGAGCTGAGAGAAGAGTTTTGTGCACACAGCTCCTGTCGTCTCATTATGCCTGCCATTTAAAACAAATTCAATATTCGCTATGCTCTTTCTGTGTGATGCAGAAACTTGCAAATTGGTGCAAACACCATTGAACTTTCCTCTCTGCAACTGCCACTGATAGTGGTCCCTTGCCGCCTCCCTCGTTTAAGCATTATTTTGAAAATGCTTTCGAGAGAAGCGACTTGATTTGGGCCCCCACAAAACTATCTGCCACAACAAAAACAACAGGAAACCCCAAAGCCAACGCCAAAGCCTTGTTTCAAAAGTTCCCAAGGGCCAGGGTGAGGGTCAGAGGGGTCAAAAGTGCAAACGGGGGAGATACACCGAACAGATTTCTGTTACTTTATTATAAAACTGGGCTTAGCCCTTGGCCACGTTTGTTGGCCCAAGTCCCCACACCTTCCCTGTTCCCCCTTACCGCTGTTCCTATGGTTTCTCAGGTTGATGTTTCTGTTCTTTCTGGTAGCAAATTTATGCAAAGGTTGTTGTTGCTCTTGGCTTTTGTTGTTCTTGGGGTATCGATGTTTGCTGTAGTTATTGGCTGGAGCTCTACTGTACCGCTCATCCACCTGCTCTGACTCCTCCTGCTGCTTATTTTTTATATGCTAATGCCGCTTGTACAGTAGTTGTCATTATTGGTATCTACTAAAGATTTTTCATTTGGTTGTGGATAATAATCCATTGAAATTATTAACAGATGTTTGCCGAGGAATGGAGAAAATGGGTTTAAAATTAATATTATAATGCGTGATATATGCCCAGGCTATTTTAGTTCCATGTATAGGAGTACTCACTGTACTCCATCGATTTTCTACACCTTTGCATATTTTAAATGTTTTTTTTTTCTCTTCCAATGATGGTTATGTTCTTGCGGCTGCTGTTGGTGCATCTTAACCCCATTGTTACTGCATCTGTGGGGATAAGCTCAAATTTATCCCATTTACTTTGCTCCAGTTTACTATGCGCTTCCGCCTCTACATTGTGCATGCTGGGTATGGTCCAGAGATGCGATAACAATCAATAAGCCAACAGGCAAACAGCAGAAACAACAAGCAACTAGGAAGAAACCAGAGAATTGTAAATGGGCTAAAAATGGGGCCAGAGGGGTGGACGCCTCCGTGCCCTATGAATGTTGGCCTTTAAGTTAACCAGAGAGAGAGAGATTTTTTTTATTATTGGTATGTCTTCGAAAGCAAAAGCTCTTTCAAACGACACGGAATCAGATTTTCGATAATATACGAGCCCGTCATTCCAAAGCTGGACAAATCGAAAGTTTTCCCTTAATATTTGACCCTCAAAACTGTGAAGCTTCCAGAACTTTCTCAAAGAATCTCGACTTATGGACAGGATCTGGGAAAACACCGCCCAAGTGCCGGACTGATACGTGAAGAGCTTCTCAGTATTGAGATTGCCAAGCAGCTGCATCAAGCTGAAACTCCCCGCGTAGTCGCTTCCGCTTCGAATTTTATAATTTCTTCCAGCTTAGTGATGATTTTTTCGATGCCTCGAAAAGTGCGGCCTGTAGTTTGAAAGAAATTGAATGTCGTTCAGTTGCTTATGGTGGCAAAAACCTTCGTATTTAGATGCGACGAGAACTGCAAGGACAGCGAAACCATCACCATGCTTGACGGATTCACTGAGATCGTAATACTTGGAATTCCTATGCACAATATGCCTTTCCAAGAACATGCGCTCATCATTAATCTAGCGATCAGTTCCTCGATAATATGATTAACCCCAAAGGAAAATGGACACTCTCCGCCAAGTATTTACTTTTGAGCCTGACCCCAGTTATACAGGATTTTGCGATATTTAGATATTTATGGCAGAAAACCTACCCGAGCGAACACCAAAATGAGTGTCGCTCTTAGGTTTTGATTGTAGTTGGTGAAATTAATCCGTGGCATGTGATGACCATCGACTACACAGAAGTTACGAGTCTCTCTTTTTTTTACCAGGTACTCGAAGAGTAAATAGGGTATATGGCATTTGTGGGGAAAATTGGATATATGTTACACACAGAAGGAAACGTTTCCGACACTATAAAGTATATATATTCTTGATCTGAATCAACAGCGGAGTCGATAGAGGCATGTCTGTCTGTCCGTCAGTCCGTCTGTCCGTCTTGTTTGTCGGCTAGTTCTCAGAGACTATACGAGCTGGAGCCACCGAGTTTTGCCTGCTGGCTGCTGTATGCTCACACTGAAACCAGTGTATTTAAAAAATTAGCCCCTCCCCTTTTCACCACCAAAAAAAAGCAATAATATCCCACAGGCACAATTTTTAGCTCGCCCCCCTTTCGTAGACCCACACACTGAAGACTCGCGGCAGAGGCAGAGGCCGCTGACCACACGAAGCTAAGTGTGAATGAGAGAATGTGAAAAAAAACAACAAAAACTGCTGGACGGGGTGGGTTTAGCCACCGCAAATGAAACCGCACAATCTTCATTGTGGCTATAATAATTATCCAATCGGATATTTTACCCAATTTGGTAATCTGATAGATATGGTCATTCCCTACGGCATGGCGTTTTTAGTTTTCTTTTATCTTCAAAATTTTAGATTTGGGAGGTTTTCGCCCTTTTGCGGGGGGCAGAAGGGGGCGGGGCTCTTTTTTTAAATACACATGTAACAGTGTGAGCATACAGAACTCACGATGCAAAATTTGGTGGCTCTAGCTTTTATAGTCACTGAGATATAGGCGCTCATCAGGACGGACGGACAGACAGACGGCCAGACGGACAGACAGACATGGCTCAATCGACTCGGCTATTGATGCTGATCAAGAATATATATACTTTATGGGGTCGGAAATGTTTCCTTCTGTGTGTTACATACTTTCTGCACAAATACAACATACCCTATTTACTCTTCGAGTACCGCCATTACGGCAGCAGACACACAGCCCATCTGCGATAAAAAATAATTGCAGGTGGGCTTGGCACTAGGACAAATATGTCTGGGAACAAAAGTGGCTTTGGAGACTCCTTGTTAAATATCAATTAAAACGACTGACAGGACTTTAACCTGAACATCCTCCTGCTACTGCGAGTGTGTCAATTGTTTCACTATACTATTGTTGCACACACAGGGACAGACACCGACTAACACAGACAGATACAAAATTCCATTAAAGCTTTGCATTTGAAATTGCATCAACAGAGCAGGGGACTTCTGTGTGTGGTTTGTGGGTGTCTGCGTGTCTGCGGCATAGATGGCTGTGTGCGGGGAAATCTGGATGCAAAATTCGGTGGCACTAGCTTTTATCGTCTCTGAGATCCAGGCGATCATCAAGACGAACGGACAGACGGACAGACAGAAATGGCTATATCGACTCGGCTATTGATGCTGATCAAGAATATATTTACTTTATTGGGTCGGAAACGTTTCCTTCTGTGCTTTGCAAACATCCACTTTTGTGCAAAAAACAATATACCCTATTTACTCTTCGAGTACCTGGTATAAAAAGAATGCATAATTTGATTAAATTTGAAATGTGATATAATAAAAGCGAAATTGTAGTATTTTTAGGGTACATTCTTTCCGGGCTGCCGTTTTGTTCGTTTTTGGCATGTTTTTCGGCTCTTTAGTTTTTGCACAAAATGTGATTTTTCATATTAAATTGGAAATTGCCTTCAAAAGCCATTCCATAGCGTTGTAAATGCCAACAATTCGAAAAAAGATAATCCTCCACCAAAACCAATGAAAAAGTCAGAAAAACAACCACAGCGAGAGAGGGAGAGGTGACTAACTGAAGGGATTGCCACTGGACTCGACCGACCACAGGAAGAACACAAACACACGCTGTACGATAATTTTTCATCAGCGGACTTAATGCGCAGCCATAATACTCGTAATTTTTATAATGTCAACCACACGAACACACGCACTCACATATGGACATTGTAAAGCGGCTCAAAAAGTCAACCAACGCGTTGCAGTGAGAAGCCCATGCAACGAAGAGAGAGTGAAGCAAAGCGAAGTGTGGGGTGTGGAGTAAGACTTGGTTCAAAACGAACTGTATATATCCTAAAATAAAGATTTCATTTATTCGTAGAAAATAAAGAAATTAATTTAAAGTATTTTGTTACGCTGCTGATTTTCCCTCATCAAAATCTGTTTTTTCCCTAAGAGAAGGAATATTTTATCAATACATAGTGAAAGCTTTTCAATAATAAACTTTTCCTATCACAAAGCTGATTAATTTCTTTAGAAAAACTTTCTGTACAAAATTTAAAAAATATGAAAATGCAAAATTCTTTTTTAAGTTAGCTGAAACTCTTATTAAATTCAATGGAGCTACCGCAAACGCCACCTTTCGTAGCAACAAGAGCTATAAATGTTCCGCAATGCATTTTTTCATTCATGAGACTCGACCCGAACTATTTTTACTTTTATACCTGGTACTCGAAGAGTAAATAGGATATATTGCATTGTGAGCTATAAATGTTAGTATTAACGTTTATATAAATATATAAATATATATATATACTTTTGATCAGATTCAATAGACGAGTCGATAGGGCATGTCTGTCTGTCCGTCAGTCCTTCCGTCTATCCGTCCTTATAAGCGCCTAGTACTCAAAGACCATAAGAGACAGGGAAACCAAGTTTTGCATCCAGATTTCTGTTGCAAATGAATACAAAGAATGACCATATATCTATTAGATCACCGAATTGGGATTAGATTGGATCCTTATTATAGCAAGAATGAAGACCCACCGCGCCCAGCATTTTTATTTTATTTTTTACATATTCTCTCATTAACAGTCTGCTTCGTGTAGTGTGCGGATCTTGTGGAGGGCCAAAAGAGCGTGTTGGCGTGAGAAGTTATGTAGATGTAGATGCCAGATGTAGAAAAAAGAGAGCGTCTCACGCGTCCCTTCTCGTTATTTTTTGTTTTCCTGGGCATCTTCATAAATATGTTCTCCACTAATGAGGCCGGAGACTAATCGAGAAAATGTCAGATTAAACAAATATTCACAACATTCCCAAGCTCCCACAGAGAGAGAATAGTCCGTGCAGTTGCAAATCTTTCATGTCTAGTGACGCGTTAACATAAATGTCGCGAGTGCGTCAAGGTTTTCACAAAACTATTGTCGCATACACACAGACAGACACCGACTAACATAGACAGATACAAAATTCCATTAAAGTTTTGCATTTGAAATTGAATCAACAGAGCTGGGGGTTTCTGTGCGTGGTTTGTGTGTGTCTGTGTGTGGGTGCATGTGCCATAGATGGTTGTGTGTGGATAGATGGATGGATGGTGTGTGATGGGGCGTGGCTACGTGGTGGTTACTGTCGCTGCAACTAGAGGGGAAGCTGTTTAGCGGATCCTGATTGAGGTTACGCTAACCCTAGAATATCAAAACGGCAAAACGGGAATTACTGCACTACAAAAGACAAGAAAGTTGGGAGCAGCAGCTAAATGACGAGGAAAGGTAAAGAGTAAATGGCATTATACATTTTACTGTAGAATCATTTCTCTCCACACCACAAGATTCCAGTCAATTTTCCCCCCATTTGGTCATTTAAGGGTTAACTCATGCAAAAAGGTTATGCTGTAGGTTCCTAGCACTTGCACTCCACCTTCTCTTTCTAAGCTTTCATACCAGGTACTCGAAGACTAAATAGGGTATATTGTATTTGTGCATAAAAGTGGATGTATGTAACGCACAGAAGGAAACGTTTCCGACCCCATAAAGTATATATTTTCTTGATCAGCATCATATGTCTGTCTGTCTGTCTGTCCGTCTGTCTGTCCGTCTGTCTGTCCGTCCGTGTTGTTTGTCGTGTTGTTTGTCCCCCCCCCCCCCAACAAACGTCGGAATGTCTTACTGGTTGCCGGGTATACAAGTTGTGACACGTAAGAAGCGTCTCACACGTCACTTCTCGTTTTTCCTATATTTTATCAAGTCAATGCAAACCGAAAGCAAATGCAAACCAAACGAAAGTCAAGTCATGGTAGTCAAGTCATGGGAACAGTAGAAGAGACACATAGGATGATGATGAGAAGGGGAGCAGGAGATGCTAGGATAGCTTCCCAAAGCGAGAGGGAACGAGAGCACAGAACGCAAGCCAATCAAGGTATTCAAAGAGAGCATATTTAAATAGCTTTTAACATGCACGACCTGTCGGCAAGCTTTGGGTGTAGTTAAGTGAAGGCCAAAACCAAAAGGCGACTCAAAAATGCAGTCGGAAAATGAGTCGACACTAGAGAGGTAGAGAGACTTGCTATAGATAGAAGATGTATCGGCCACTAGAGAGAGAGGAGAAGGAAGAGACTCCAGCGTTAACGGAGGTGACGGGGTAGAAGCAGGGTAAATTCAGGAAGAGAGACGGCATGCACAGGCACACAATTATGAAAAGTGCCAAAAGCGGAGCAGAACAGAGTTTAAAGTCGTTTGGAAATACATTCGACGTAATTCATTTTTGCCTGCACAGCCAGAGCCAGAGCCAAGCTCAGCCATTCCTTTCATGCAACAACCAGCATCCTGGCCAGCATCGTAGCGATGGCTTCAAATGCATTGAAATTTTCCAGGCAGAAAAATGTGACGGCTAAGAAGCTAAACGTGCCAGTCTAATGGCACCACCTAGCCAAAGTTTGTTTATCATCAGATTAACGAGAGATCTGGGAGTCGAAATGGTGTGCATTCGGAGAAAATCTTTTTTCAATGAAAGAGTTTAGAAAGAATTGTAAAAATTATAAAGTTTTGAAGGTTTAGAAATGCTAAGGGAATATAAGATATTATCGAGGAGGGACGTGTGAGACGCTTCATACGCCTAACAACTTTTATACCCGGTACTAAGTCAGTATATCCAGTACTTTAATGGTTTTTTTTCGAATTTTACCTTTTACATTTTTTCTACATGTGTCACTTACATCTACATACATCACTTCTCACAACACGCCCTTTTAGCTAGACACCCTCCCCAGTGGCGCACACTGCATGAGGCAGAGTACGCGAGCGAGAAAGAATGATCAACAATAGACAAGCATAAACAAAGCTGCTGGAAGGGTTGGGGGTGCAGTGGCTAGCAAATTAATTTCTTCATACTGGCCGTAATAATGATCCTATTTAATCCCAATTTGGTGATCTGATAGATATGCCCATTCTCTACGGAAGTGCGTTTTTACTCTTTACTTACATTAAATTTGTGGGTAAGGGAGATTTTCGCTCTTTGTGTGGGCGGAAGGGGGCGTATCAAATTTTTGAAATACTCTTGTATCAGTTTGATATCACAGCAGTCTGGATGCAAAATTTGGTGGTTTCAGTTTTTATAGTCTCTGAGAACTAGCCGATAAACAAGACGGATAGACGGATGCTGATTGATCGGCTGTTGATGCTGATCAACAATACATATGCATATATATTTTTATATTGAGCACATTCTCTCATTCCATACTCTGCTTCTGCATGGCCTCTGCAGTGTGTGGTTCTAGAGGAGGGTGGAGAGATAATAGAACGTGATGGCGTGTGAAGCTATTTAAATGTAGTTGACATATGTACATACATATGTAGAGCAAATCAAAATCACAAAAATCATATTTTTTGCATTTGAAAGCTGAATATTTTCCAGACGGTGAGCTAAAACCACAAATATGTACATTATAGACGGATTCCTCAGCTTTCTAGAATGGCCAATTACAATACAACCAGATGTACGATACTTCAGTTATGTGAAAGAAACGCTGCTTCTAAGAAAGCATTCAAACAAAAAATAACAGACTTTAAAAAATTGTTTTAAGAACGTATAGAAAACGTGTGAGACGCTTTTTACGCGTCACAACTTTTATACCCGGCACTCAGTACTACATCTGCACCTTAGCGGTGTTTTGTCATGTCATGTTTCATCTGTCATCTACATCTACAACACTTCTCACACCAACACGCTCCTTTAGCTCGGCGCCCTTCCCTAGACCCACACACTGCAGACTCGCGGCAGAGGCAGCGACCGCACACAAAAAAAAACAAATATAAGCTGCTGGACGGGGTGGGTTAAAAGTTGGCAGAGGCATAGGCAGAGGGACGGCAGAGGCAGAGGCCGAGTGAAGCAGAAGCAGAGTGTAAATGAGAGAATGTGAAAAGAACAACAAAAGCTGCGGGACAGGGTGGGTTTGGCCACTGCAAATGAATTTCTTCATTCTGGCTATAATAATGATCCAATCGGATCACAATTTGGTGATCTGATAGATATGGGGATTCACTACTGTTTACGCTGTTTACACAGAAGTTTGTTGCTATAGAACATACATGTAATATATGAGTACGATAGAGAAAGAGGAAGAACATGCATGTAATAGATGAATATCGAAATTGAAAAGAAGAAGATTATTAAATTGATTTGAATTCCGACTCGGTCGAACCAGCAGCACTTGGCTTTTTATTTTGAGATTTTGATTCCGAACTGGTTGCGAGGAGTTGCGGAAACACCTACGGAATGGTTTTCTTTTATCTTTTAAATTGTAAGTAGCTTTGGGAGGTTTTCACCCTTTTGCTGGGTCGGGAGTGGCGGGGCTAATTTTTGAAATACAGTGGTTTCAGTGTGAGCATATAGCAGACTGGATGCAAAATTTGGTGGCTCAAGCTTTTATAGTCTCTGAGAACAAGCCGACAACCAAGTCGGACAGACAGACAGACATGCCTCTATCGACTCGTCTATTGATGCTGATCAAGAATATATATACTTTATGGGGTCGGAAACGTTTCCCTTTGTGCGTTACACACAACCGTTATTCCCCACAAATTCAATATACCCTATTTACTCTTCGAGTACCGGGTATAAAAAATGTAAAGCCCTCAGTCTATCAGAAAAACGGTTAAGCTCGAAGAGCCACAAAAAGTCAAAATTTTTCGGGTAGTGTAATTAGAGTATTTTAAGGAGTTTTCCATCGATAGCTTTCTTCTTTTTAAAACCCATCCATTTCTTCCTAAATTAAGCCTGAAAATATTTCTTTAAAAGGAGCATCTTTAATTCAAAATTTCCAATAAAATCTTACTTTAAATATATATTTTTGGAGATACATTATTCGCTGCTGTTGTTGCTGCCCAGCTTCAGCCTCTGTCCACAAATCGAAGGGCAGTGCTAAGCAAACAGTGCCATCATAAAATATATACACACACTCTTACATGCGTACTCGTACATTTTGTTGGCAAGCGCATATTTATTGTACTGAGTTGCGAATGCGCAATAAATTTTCACAAAATTTCGAAGCATTGTGGCAAAAAAATAATACTTTTTCATATTTACACATAATGTCAACGGCAAAAAAAACTAAACAAAATAAGGAAAAACCATGGGTTAAAGGAGGTTCAGGGGACTATAGTTAGGCTCAGGGTTTTTTTTGGTGAGGGGAGCGGAGAGTGAGTGGTAGAGTGAAGTATGTACAACGATTTTATATGCCCTTTTTTGAGCCTTTGTAAGTTTATATGATGCGCAGACATTTTTATTAATATCTACACATGTATCTATACACATTTGATACGAGTCGAGCACTAACGCGGGCACATGAGATGTGTGGATTTAGCTGTCACAACACAAAATATTTAACTGGCCCAGTACAACACACATGTGACAGCTTTTGCTGTTGCTGTCGATTTTGATGTTTTTCGTTGGACTGATTCAATGACAAAACGTTGTTGCAGCTAAAACGACGCATTAAGCCATAAAATACTGAAAAGTTAAGAGACGAGAAACAATGAAATGTTTCGCTGTATTTATAAATGAAAAAATTCCTACAGTAAATGTGTTGTTCTCATTTAGCTCGTAGAACTGAAATAAGATTGCCAAGTACTCAAAAAGAAAATTTAATAATTGTCTGCGAAAGAGAGATCTTAAATAAAGTTGAAACACGGCTCAACAAAAAAAAAAAAACAAATAAAAAATTAAATTTAGCTCTAAGAATATTTGGGGGTTTACACCCTCAAAGTACAAATGTAATTTTGAGTAGGCAATTAAGCTCTAGTTTGTATTTGTTTGGTGTATTTTGCATTCGAGAAGATAAGATCTCATTTGGTGCATAAAAAATGAGGAAGCATCTATTGAAGATATTTCTGTCGCTCAAGGCCCGTATTAGGCCTGTAGGCGGCTCGACTGCGCTAAGCCAATGCATTGGCTGGATCCATTGTAATGGATAATCAAGAAAGAGATGTTGGAGCGGGTGCCTTGCAATAGAGCGAATCGGCATACACACACACATTTACGCATTTGTAATTACGTAGAAATTAATCCGCCATCCACATTAAATTGCCAAAAGCTTTGCGCGCTCTCTCTGGCTCGCTCGATATACGCATACCACCCAAAAACGTACATTTAATTAACAAATTTTACGCATTTATTATCTATTTTCATGATGTTGCTGGATGCTGTAATCGTGGTTGGACTTCACACAAAATACCAAAACGAAAAATACAAACGTGACAACATAATTTTTCGAACACACAGTGAAAACGAAGGACGTCGATGCTGTCGAGGGTAAATCAGTGTCACTGCCTTGCCCCATTACAGAGCCCCTGGACAATGTATATATGGTTTTATGGTTTCGTGACAATGCGGGCATACCGCTCTACAGGTGAGTTCTCTTTACTTAATTATACCCGGTACTCAAAGAGTAAATAGGATAAATTGCATTTGTGCGAATAACGGTTGTATGTAACGCACAGAAGGAAGCGTTTCCGACCCCATAAAGTATATGTATTCTTGATCAGCATCAATAGACGAGTCGATAGAACCATGTCTGTCTGTCCGTCTTGTTTGTCGGCTAGTTCTCAGAGACTACCACCAATTTTTGGCTCCGGACTGCTGTATGCTCAGTGTATTTCAAAAATTAGCCCCGCCCCCTTCCGCCTCCGCAAAAGTGCGAAAACCTCCCAAACCTACAGTTTGAAGATAAAAGACTACTAAAACTGCCATTCCGTAGGGAATGACCATATCTACGAGATCACCAAATTGGGATCCGATTTAATCATTATTATAGCCACAATGAAGAAATTAATTTCCAGTAGCTAAACCCACCCCGTCCCGCGGCTTATATTTGTTTTTTGCACATTCTCTCATTCACACTCTGCCTCGCGCAGACACGTCTCTGCCTCTGCCTCTGTGCCTCAGTGTTTGGCTCTAGGGGAGGGTGGCGAGCTAAAGATGGGTGTTGGCGTGAGTAGTGTTGTTGATGTAGATGACAGATGAAGAAAAAATGTAAAATTTGACAAGAAACCACTAAGGTGCAGATGTAGTACTGAGTGCCGGCAATAAAAGTTGTGACGCGTAAGAAGCGTCTCACACGTCCCTTCTCGTTTTTCTTCCCTTCCACCACTCAATTGTATGTCTCCGGCGCACTGCACTATTGGAAACCTAACCACTTTTTCTGGTCAAAACCCATTTTTTTAAAAGTACGTAATACTACTAATCATAAGAAAATTATTTCTTGCAACTTCTTAGTAGTTTTAGATTTAACACGAGAACGGACGTGTGAGACGATTCTTAAGTATCACAACTTTTATTCCAGGTATTCAGCAGTACATCAGTTCCTAAGTTGTTTTTTTTTTCTAAGTTTACATTTTACATTTGTTCTCATATGTCATGTACATCTACATCACTTCTACCCGGTACTCCAAGAGTAAATAAGTATATAGGGTATATTGTATTTGTGGGGCAAAGTGGATATACATATTTAACGGAGAGAAGAAAACGTTTCCGACCCCAGAAACTGTATATTCTTGATCAGTTCATACGTTCCTCTCACTAATATGATTTTATATTAAAAAGATGAATAAAAAAAAAAAAATTGTTTCGTTTGGAAGGTATTCATTTTTGACACAAGAAGTGGTCAAATAACCCATAGTGCAATGTATGGTCCTGCACACACACACACACACTTAATTAAATGCTAACGAGAGACGGCAAGTCTCGAGTGTTTTCGAGAGTTTTCGTTACCTTTTCAATTCGTTTTTTGGTTGGTTAGGGGGGGGGGGGGGGGGGGGGGGGCACATAAGTAGGCTATGATTTAAGGCCCATCCTGTTTCCGGTGGGAAAAAATATTGCGTTCGTGCCTGTTTTTGTTTCACTTCTTTTTTTCCCCTGCTTCTTCCCCCCCGTTCGTTACCACTGTATTAAGCTTTTGTTTTCCTTTGTTCCCGCGTCATGGAATTAACTTAATTATGTTTACATAATTTAGAGTAATTAACCTCGGGGCGAGCGGAGCCACAGGAATTATGCGTGTGTGTGTTTGCGGGTCAGAAGCAGAAGCTGAATCAGGATGATTTTTTGCCCACCCTTTAAGGACTCAACTCCTTTTTACGCGTCAAAACTTTTATAAGCGGAACTCAGTCAGTATACATATCTGTCCCTTATTTTTTTTCTGTTCGAATTTTACTTGTTACATTTTTCCTACATCTTTCATATATTTCTCGCATCCACACTCTGCTTCGTGTAGTGTGCGGCTGTAGGGGAGGGAGGCATGCTAAAAGAGCGTGTTGGCGTGAGAAGTGATCGACGATAGATGTAGAAAAAATGTAAAATTTATAATGTTCAATTTAAAGAAGGTAAGGTACAGATGTTCTACTGAGTACCGGGTATAAAAGTTGTGACGCGTAAGAAGCGTCTCACACGTCCCTTCTCGTTTTTTAGGAGTTCTGGACTTACTCTTTCTCTCATTCTCACACTCTCTCTCTCTCTCTGTGTCTCTCTCTCTCTTTCTCCCTCCCTCCATCTTCCCATCTCTCTCTCTCTATAGAGAAGTATTTCATTAACGTGCTGCTGTTGCCGGTGGTGCTCCTGTTGCACTTGAGTCTTGGCTCCATTGCACTCTGGACCCACAATTAAGTTGTTGCATTTGAAACGAGTGTCGAGAGGAAGTGGCAGAGGGGAAGGTGGCTGTGAGGCAGATTCGACGGCGGTTTCCCGCATAAATTATTGTGTGTGTGGCATACAAAAGGGCGCTTAACGCTCTGTCGGAAGTGAGTGAAATTGCAACAAGTATTTTTGGCAGCACAGAGAGAGGGGAGAAAAGAGTTACAGAGAGAGAGTTACAAACAAAGAGAGATGGCAACAGAGATAAAGAATGAGAGTGAGAGAGGGCTACAGACGACAGAAATAATAGAGTGGCAGGCTGGAGGACCTCTTCGGATTGAGAGGCGACCCCATTTGACAGTCTGCCTGTCGCCCGTTTGTCTCTCAGCTAGTGTTTTAAAAAAATGCACGCAGTACGTACCCGGTACTCGAAGAGTAAATAGAGTATATTGTATTTGTGGTGAAACGTGGAGGTACACATGTAACGCATGGAAGGAAACGTTACCGACCCCATAACGTATATATATTCTTGATAACCATCAATAGCCGAGACCATATAGCTATGTCTGTCTGTCCGTCTGGCCGTCGTTAACATTTAGAGCCACCAAACTTGCCATCCAAATGTCTGGGATATCACAATGTTAAAAGTGTATTTAAAAATGTTAAAAGTTGGGATTAGATTGGATCATTCTTATAGCCAGAATGAAGAAATTAATTTGCAGTGGCTACCCTCAACACGTCCAGCAGATTTACTTATGCTTGTTTTTTGTTGCTCATTCTTTCTCGCTAGCACACTGCCTCGTGTAGAGTGTGCTCCGTCTCCAATCCGTGGGTCCTCTGGACCTTGGCCTAATGAGCAGGCCGAAAATAAATTACGTTAATTTTACTTCAAAAATTGCAAAGCTGCTGACGGTGGTGGAAGTAGTAAGCTTTGTGGAGGAGATTCTCCCTGAATTTATATTGACTATGGATTTCAATTCATTAATGTCCCAAGATTAAACATTAATGGGAATGGGATGTGATGGCTGATGGGGGTTTGTTGTTTTTTCATCCTCTGTACTCTTCTTTCGCGCTTTTTTCGCTCTTTTTAGCTTTGATGTTCGCGATAAGGAGGCACGGGACCAGCCCCGACATTGGTCAGCGCCGGAGGTTTTTGGCTCACGTGCCAAATTCCATTTTGATTCGCAGCCAGCAACCTTGGAAATTAAGGTGAGAATTTTAACCCATTTCCCCTCCGCACCACCCGAGACAATCATAGTTCCACCCATTAATTTGTATGTGTGTGAAATTTCAAAAACTTAAATATTTAATTGAATTGAAACCTCAATCTGAATAGATGCATTCATTAATTCGCTTGAATGCCATTTTTCGGGGTCATTGTGGATTTCAAGAGTGGCGGGGTCTGTTTTGTCCATGCCCGCGTGCCACGTTAATTGTAGTAAAAATGTATATAAATAAATGCACATTTTAAACTTAAATAAAGTGTAAATAAAAAAGTTGTTCCCACAAAAAGTATGTAGAAATAAATGTAGGTTCAATTTTCAATCAAGCTTTGCAGTTGCAAGTGGGATAAATAAAATATATATTGAAATTATAGTAAGCCAAAAAATGCAGAATGCACTTCAAATCACTCACTTGTTGTTGAGTTTTTTAAATTGATTAATTTCAATCTTTCAATATGCAAAAAGGTGTGCATTTTATATTGAAAAAAATATAAATATGGTGGAGGGGTAAACAAAGAAAAAAATGTAAATAATGTGTGGAAGCGCGTTTAGATGAGGCTTTAAATTATTTTAAGCATGGAAACATAAGTCTCTTCAGCTGGAAAGCTTTGGGTGGCCTTTGAAACTTCAGTATTATTACAGTAAAAATAGTTTAAATGATTTATTTAATGCTGCTCAAGAGTTTGTGTACTTTCAGTGTCGAAAGACCCTTTGTCAATGCCTTATACCCTTGACTAATTAAAGTAGCAGGGTATTTGGCAGAGGAAACGACAAGCAAACAGTAAGCAAATAACATGGGTAAGAAGAGCTAAGAAGGAGTCAAACAAAAACCGAACCAAAATGGAATGAAATGTGAAAAACAAATTTAGATATCAAAAGTTGTTAAATTGCCTCGCGCACGCGAAGTGTTTATTAATGTCTTGCATGTTTACAGATAACATGATTTACAGTTTCTGTCATGCAAAACATAGATACATCACACTCACACAAAGATACACGGTATACAAGTGCTTGTGCAATGGATCTGTGTATGTATGTATCTATATCGTCTCGTCTGGTCTCGTCCTGGCCTTTGGCCCTGCCCTGCACGGCCCTGCCTTGTGCCCTGTGCCCCGGTTCGTCTTTGCACAAGAATTTGACTTTTTAAAGGCCAACTAACTTAAGGTCTTAAGTGAGTTAAGCAATAAACAGGTACGGGCAGTTGGGGGAATCTACTTCGTTAACGAGGTTGCATTTTGAAATGAATGTGAAATGCACACGAAGAGGCAGCCACCATCAATTCTAGTCGCCAGTTGCCAGTGCAACCACACAATATCCTCTCATAATACGACATCAAGAGGAGGTGGAAGGGACGCACTGGGACGCTATGTGCTAAAAATTAGTCTGGGGACCGCAAGCGAGAGAGAGAGAGCTTTTAATTGCATTTCAATTGCAAGCCAATTAACTTGACGCTATTTTGTCAAATGGCAAAAACGTGAAGTAGAGCCAGTGCCAAATGGGGAAAAATGTTGGAAAAAATAATGGGGATGCGTATTAATATGCTCTAATAATGTTTATATATATTTTTACACCCGGTACTCAAAGAGTAAATAGGGTATGTTGTATTTGTGGTATATATACCGGAAAGGGTGGGGGGGGGGGGGGGGGGGGGGT